>NC_083765.1:41071987-41119487 GCF_963514075.1 Conger conger | reverse complement strand
ATTTGTACTTTTTTTGAGGAGCAGATGCCCAAAATTTAAAGAAGATCACAGTCTTGATATTGGCAGCCTAATGAAAAAATAAGATGAGCTTGTAATTGGAAACCGGTTCATGAACTGTAATCATGTGCTGCATTGACAGGAAGGAGAGAAAAATGAACTTGTCTCTTGGCTGGGGGATTTTTTTTTCTTTGGCTCAGAGTCAGGTGGCGGATTGGCTTACAAGCGCTTTATCACGAAGGCGAAGATGCGTTCGTTTTTCATTTCAAACTAACGTCTCCATTTGTGGTGCCGTCGCCAGCAGCTTGAGACCAACTGCCCTGCGCCGTCAAATCTGCGGTGGCGTTTCCACGGTGACCGACACGGCTGGGGGTAAAGTGAGAACTCAGGGGGCAACAGACGCTCTTGTGAACAGAAGAGGAGTGAGGACAGACATGGACAGCCCCTGCTGCCCCCCCTCACCCCACCCCAAACCCACACCCTGTTTAGGAGCTGTTTAGAGCCCTGCCGGGGGCCCCCAGTGACCTGGAGGAGGGCCAGAGACAGCTTCACACTTACAGCAGGACCTCGCCATTCAAATGGTGTTTATAGAGCTCAACGAGTCCGATTAGAGAATCAGAATGAGGCATACATGTTCTCTTTCTCTCACTCTCTCTCACTCACAGACACTCACTGAAACCAAAACTACTCACCTCACCCTGACCAAAACTACTCACCATGACCAAAACCACTCACCTTGACCAAAACTACTCGCTGTGACCAAACCCACTTACCCTGACCAAAACTACTCACATCGACCAAAACTACTCACCTCGACCAAAACTACTCACCTCGACCAAAACTACTCACCCTGACCAAAACTACTCACAGTGAACAAAACTACTCACAGTGACTGAAACTACTCGCCATGACCAAAACCACTCACCGAAACCAGCCAATAATCCCAATCCCAATTTCTCACCCTGACCATGTCCACGAATGGTGACCACACCCAATAATCCCAAAAGCCACCTCCCCCAACTCACCCCGACCACAGCCACTTAACACCTCCCCTCCCACTGCCCCACTTCCCCCACAACCCCAACAGCCAGAAGCCCAAAAGCTTTCGCCTGACAAAACCCATCGGCGAGATGACAGGGCGTGCAAATCGGCACAATTAATGAATAAAAAAATGCATTCATCCACAGCCAAGCGTGGTCTTTTTCTCCTCCCTCCCAGCCCTTCTGCGGAAGACGCAGCACAGTAACGGGAATGTGCTTGGCTCCCAGCCGTGGCTGAGAGACACTGGATTCCGGTTCCCTCTCATTCCTGCCTGTGATGTCATGGGGCCTGGACCTCTCCTGTAATTTCTTCATTTGCTCACTGGACTCTGATACTGGATTATAGTTTGAGCCCACAAATGTCCACCCACGCCATGCTCACAGAGCTCCACCAGATGCCCTGTGAAAGTTTAACCTTGGAGCGGTGACCTTAAACCAAACCGCTATCCTGTGCAAGGAATGCTAAACGTTATATCTGAAAGACCTTAACCTCAACAATACTATATCAGGCGGCAACGAGACAGACGGACAGAGAGACAAAGAGGAACAGAGACAGATAAGAGAGAAATAAAGCGAGGTAGAGAGAAACATGGCCTTCCCTGTGAATCCCCGTAACCACTTCATCTGAATCAAAAACCCGTTACACATTACTTGCACCACTAGCCATTTTCATTTCACACTGAACAAGTTTTACAGCTGTCACAAAAGCAATATCTTCAAATAATATGATGTCTGAAATGACGCGGTTTAGGAATCCCTGCGGAATCGTTTTATTACATGCAAGATGGCACCCAGCCTTCATTCATATTTTGATTAATATTTCTAGGGGGAAAAAGTCAAGTAAACACTCGCACATAATTTATGACATTCTTAGGAATTTAGTTTTTTAATTCCCTTTTTTCCCCTAGTACATTAGACCCGCACAGGAACTGCAACACAATGGCATGAAAGCCATTCATCAAATGCAAGACTATGCTGCAAAAACAAAAATAGTCAAGCCCTACTTTTCTAGAGACCTACGCGAGCCATGTATTCAAGCTTATTGTTTTTCTGCACACAAATTTCTACACAATCGATCAAAGCTGCCACATGGGGAAAGTTAAACATTTGAATGTTTTTTCATTCCAGCATTTTTATTTGAGGGCGGCCATGGCCACTTTTTATCAGGAAACCGACAGGGTCTGTGGGGCCTTGCACTGCCGACCTGGTCATACGTAAATCACGGAGAGACGGTGAGACCTCGGTAACTACGAGAGACGCAGGGCACCACTTCACGTTAGGTGACACAAACAGTAGACATTTTTTGGGAAAACTCATTCACTGTTAATTCAGCTCTAACTCTAACTGATGTGAGTCATGTGTAGTGTACGTATGGATCATATGTACTCCTATCAGATTAAATTGTACACTGTGAGCAATTATTTATCACAAGATATTTTACTCCACAAAGATACAGTTAACCAATGACAAGTATGAATATCTCAACCATAAGCATACCATGCAAAAAAGTATTTCTTAAGTGTTTTAGTTTTTTAACATGACTTTTCTCAAGTTCAAACTTTTCTTAAGTTTTAAGTTACTGTTTGCTTGAGAAGTGAAAATGTATCATCCCATTGGAAAATATTTCAGTCAAACTGCCTCACCTCATAGGTGATATTTTTTCTTCTTTATCAAAAAAAGCAACATGAATAAGATTTAAATATAAGATATAAAATATAAGTCTAAATATAAGATTAAAATACATGTTATGTTTTGTATCCTAGGTGGTCATTGCTGAAGGTCACTGGGTCCAAACCCAGCTGGTCATTGCTGAAGGTCACTGGGTCCAAACCCAGGTGGTCATAGCTGAAGGTCACTGGGTCAAAACCCAGGTGGTCATAGCTGAAGGTCACTGGGTCCTATCCTAGGTGGTCATAGCTGAAGGTCACTGGGTCCAAACCCAGGTGTTTATAGCCGCTGTGCTGCTGAATGAAAGACCTAAACCACCGGGGAACCATTCAGCTGCGTAGGCGGGAAACACAGACGCCATTTCACACGTGTCACCATGGATTCCTCTGAGCAAATAAACACAGTACGCCATGCAGTTGTCCCTTAATCGGGGATGGCAAATTATTCTGTTTGTTTGTTTTCTTCTGTGCAGATACAAATACAAGGCTGGCTTTACTCAACGGGTATAATTGGACAGGGTGCGAGGGCTTTTTGCTGGCACATATGGAAAAACACACTTAATTTCTGTTTGTTTTTCTCATGTTTGTGTTTATTCTTTTTTAGACGTATGCTCCACCCTTTAGGGCTGCCAGCTAGAGCTAACAGATTACAGACACCAGACCATGGGCCCATCCACACACTGGTAAAGAGCCTTAACAGATACCAGACAGTGGAGCCCATCCAAACATCGGAACAGAGTCTTAACAGATACCAGACTATAGAGCCCATCCAAACATCGGAACAGAGCTTTAACAGATACCAGACCATGGGGCCCATCCACACACTAGAACAGAGCCTTAACAGATACCAGACCATGGGGCCCATCCACACACTAGAACAGAGCCTTAACAGATACCAGACCATGAGGTCCATCCACACACTGGAACAGAGCCTTAACAGATACCAGACCATGGGAGCAATCCACACACTGGAACAGCGCCTTAACAGATACAAGATGATGGGGACCCTCCACACACTGGAACAGAGCCTTAACAGATACCAGACCATGAGGTCCATCCACACACTGGAACAGAGCCTTAACAGATACCAGACCATGAGGTCCATCCACACACTGGAACAGAGCCTTAACAGATACCTGACACATTGCTCCAGGGGGGACTGTTCCCTGCTTAGTCTAATAACGGTAAGTCACTGTGGATAAAAGCGTCAGCTAAATCACCAAATATGATTCTCTTTTTTATAGCACCCTGTCAGAGCCACGTTTAAGTAATTAACCCAATGACCGGAGCCCAGTAAAAGGGAGGGAGACTCACATTTCCGTGATGGTTTCCGGAAGGTTGGTGGGGATCTCTGTCAGGCCCTTTCCCCGGCAGTCCACGATGTTGTTGCTGCAGGTGCAGGAGTCGGGACACTGCAGGACACTGCAGGATGCGGAGGAGTGGTGACTGCCTGGAAAACAACCGCCAGATTAAACCACCAGACTCTGCAAAACAGCCCTTCTCAACAAGCGCTTTGCCGTGTAACAAGACTTCAAATCTACTTTCTCTTCTCTCAAGTAGAACATATTAGCTTGTTTTAAGGTACTGTTTGCTTGACGAGTCTTACCCCACTGGCAAATCATAAAATGAGTAAAACTGTCTCACGTCAACGGCCATATTTTTGAAATACGCAAAATAACGGACTAAAATACTAAAATACTAAAATACTTGTTTAAATACTTGTTGACATACTTTTTTGCAGTGCAGCTCTCAAACATTGAACAGCAAACAATGAATAACACAGCTCGTAGATAAACAAGGTGAAAAGATATGATACATATGTACTATATATACTATATATCATATGAAATATAATATATTTTGAATAGAAATTCACTTCTCAACAGCCATGGGCCCAAAGGCAGAAGCCCTACGTGTCTCTCTCATGCCCCCGTGGGGTCCTAACACTGTGGGCGAGAGACCCAACAGGGTAACCGTGTACAAAAGCCCAATAAAAGAGAGGCATTCACTCCAAACGGAATATGTGACGGCTGAAAATAGGAAACAGAATAAGCCCTGACCCAACAGAGAAAAATGTCACAGATAATTTCACCATCTCTGCGGGGCACCAGACAACAGAGAGCTGTAGCCATGGTAACGCCCAGCCAGCTATCAGCTGGGGGTGATATACACACACACACATACGCCCGCACACACACCTGTAGACGTCAATCAATGTCAATCTATCAAGATGGGCAGGCAGCAGCAAGCAGTATCGATTCAACACTAAAAAGTTTAATTTCTCGGATATTCAAAATAACTTTTTGTGTATTCAGGCATATTTTGCTGGTTTAACTCCTGAGTGGATTTGTGCAAATATAATAGCATGCTTTCATCGGCTGTTTATCTAATGTTTGTAATGTTTATACACCTATATAAGGTGTGTGTTTGTGTGTGTGTACGCATGTGTGTGCGTGTTTGAGTGCGTGTGTTAATGGGTGAGAAAGCACTTGCCTTCATCGTCATCTTGAACGCATGAGCAAAGAAAAGACAGGAGAGAAGGAGTATTTTAAACAGTATTTAAAACAGCACCATTTCACCTTTCACCTTTCCCAGGAGCCAATGAGCTGGCCTTACCTGTGCACACAAACTCCTTCTTCTGCACCTCAGCCACGTTGTGCCCACGCATGTGCGGAGGGGACATGCACTGTGTGTACAGGCCCAGCCGGGGCCTCTGTCTCAGCCAATCAGACAGCCAGGCCACGTGGCAGTCACAGAACAGGTTATTAGAGTGCAGACGGCTGGAGATGGAGGGAGAGAGGGAAGAAGGGAGAGAGGGAGAGAGAGAGGGAGATAGAGAGAGGGAGAAAGGGAGAGAGGGAGAGACAGAGAGGGAAGGAGGGAGAGACAGAGAGAGGGAGAGACAGAGAGGGAAGGAGGGAGAGAGAGAGGGAGAGAGATACATGATAATAATTATTATCGTTGTGTATTTTATTATTATGTCTTATCTCTTAATTGTTTACACTGTTAGTAGCACTTATTTGGCCTGAATCAGTAATTATAGTCCACTTGTACTGTTACACATACAGCATGTCTGTTTCAGAGAGAGAGAGATTTGAAAACACCGTTATTGAGACCGTTCATTTCCAGAAACAGAAATGATAGAACTTCAAAACCAAAACCAAACAACAACAAAAAAAGAAAACCGCACACAACCCCCACAGAGGGAGGGAGAGAGAGAGAAGCAGTAAGAGAGAAGGAGTCAGAGTCAGAGTCAGAGTCTATGCAGATGTAGACGGCCCAGGCGGGTGTGGGCGAGGGTCCGGCCTGTAGCCTCCCTGACTGAGGGCCCCTCTAATGACCGATCGATGTTTAGATCTGTTCTATAAATCTGAGCAGCCCTGTCACGGCTGTGTACACTTTAGTTACCGGTGCTGTGACAGCAGCCTTTTACAGAGAGATTAATTAATAAACGCTGAGCGGACTGGCACAAAATCAATACCAACCACCTCTATCACGGTAATACTGCTAATTCAGTCACGTAAAAAAAATGAGGGTTTTTTTCATCAGCTATAAACGTTACGAGGGAGCCTGACACAATGGACAAAGGCTTTTATAAATACTCCAGTTCACAGTGGTTCTGTGTGAAAATAAAACTCAGGGAAAGGTCATTGATTGGCCAAAAATCCAAAGACTGTGTATGTGCAAGCACCCAAGAACACGAGTAAGCATCAGAGGGCTTGGTTGCCATGAGTGCAGATCCCAATTTGATTAGGCAAAAATAAGCATACACCAAAATCACGCCAATGACATCTACCACCCCTGGGACGGCTGACCCTCAACAGGAAATCCTTGCTTTTTACTGTTATTCAGAATCATTTTAATATTAATATTAATATAAATATTCATTGCCTCGACTGAAACACATCAGGAGGCTATAAAGATGTGTGCATGTTGTTACGTAAAACTGCACTTTAGAACGAGTGCAAAAAACTGTTGTGTGATTGGCACATGCACATGGCACATCTATTTGCATTATTGGTGCTGTTATTTATTTTTATTTTGGTAAAACATATTCTGTACAACAACTGAGCATTGTAAAACGTTCTTGAGCGTTGTTTTTCTAGATTGCTTTCTAGATCCTCTACTTTAATCACCTGCCCCTCCAAATTCTCTCCACAGCCCTGGTGGTTGGATGCACAACAGGACACCCTTTCTGGCTAAACCCACAGATAACCTCACGAATGTTCATTGATGAACTCCATTATAAACTGTTCACCAAATGCCTTTAAATACAAAATCAGACTTTTGGGGGGGGATTCTTTGTGGCTACACAAACGAGCTAATTCCTTTTTAATGGGCCACCTTTCGTTTCTTTTTGAGAATCGCGATGTTAAAGCAAAAAGCTTTCCCCCCCTCCATTCTTTTTAAATGATTTCCTCTGGCTTTCTTTCTCTAGGACAGGAAATGGATTAGCTTCTTTGGCCTCTGAACACCAGTTGCTAGAGCAATCCCCCAAATGAGAAAAGAGGAACGGAGAGGAAGGGGGTTCGGGGTGGGGGGTGTCTTTGCACTCCTCGGATTCTTTGTGTGATCACCGGCTGCTTCTGAGCGCCATCGTTATGCTTCTTCTTCTTCTCCTCTTTTTGGCTATTGATAAAACTCGGCAGAAACGTCTTCGCTGAAGTATATGAGCTTTTAGGAGTGTGTTTTTTTTCTCCTGGTAAAAGTAACAGAGGGAAATGCGAGGAGATAAATCACGCGGGCTCTGCGCAACCCTGCGGCTGGGACAGAGTAATGTCATTCCGGAGCGCTGGAGCTGATGCACTCAGTCCTAAAGCAATCGCTGTAATGGCCATTAAATCAGACCGCGGCCCGGAATGCTAATTCTACATTAGCGAGGCCACCCTGGGCCCAGGGAAGGCCGCCTCTAATTACGCACGTGTATGGTTACACATAACGGCTCGCCCTGTGTACACACGTGCACGCACAGAAGTGTGTTTATGTATATATGCGCACAGATGAATATTCATGCAGGTGTTCCATTAAGACCCGTTCCTCTGATCGGCACTTTGATTGTGTGTCCGAAACGACTCCCCGCGGAGGAGGGCTGTGGAGGGAGGGAGAGAGGGAGAGAGGGAGAGAGGGAGGGTACTCACAAGGTCCGGAGCTTGGGCATGTGGTTGAAGCTGGCCACGGACAGGCGGCTGATGTTGTTGTTGTTAAGCGTGCTGCAAAACCAGAAAACACCAGAATGAGTATCTCTAATTGACATTCTTCATCCTCCTCTTCCTCAAAATGAGGTTTTTATCTCATACTGAACATAAAAAAACTAAACAAAAAAACAGACACATCCATTTCCCCTCCTTCCGTGTTCCCCCTTTCCTACTGCAGATGGCCGTTCTCACTGCAAGTGACTTTACACGCCATAAAACGCCTCGGTCATCCACAGCACCGCAGATTGCGGCCCAAGACCTTCCCATGGAACCGTACGCCCAGAACAGGCTGGGTTCACCGCAGGAAAAGGCCCTGAATTCTGCGTGACGTGAATTCTGCGTGACGTGAATTCTGCGTTTGAACAAAATGAAGCCAAAGGCCTCCTGCCCTGTCCACACTACACACAGCTTACAGTTCTGTGACGTAAAGGCACAGACACACGCTCCGCGTTCAGAGCATCTGGGCTGGTTTCAGAACAACATTGTGAGTACATCCGCCTTTTCACCCACCACTGCAGTGCTGCAGACAGGCTTTATGTTCTGTTCAAAGCTCCCATGTGTAATTAGCTCTTCCCTATGAATCAGTCTGTTGCAGTTTTTCCAGCGAAGAGGGAAAAAGTCATTATGATATGCAAGCTAAGTTCACTGACTTCCGCTTCTCTGTGTTTCTTCACACAAAGAAAATATGTACTTTTTTTTTCAATACCATCTCATAAACGGATTGACTGCCAGTGCTATATTGCCTGGGAAAGAACATTCTCAGTGCGGGTTTAAGAAACAACAGTGTAATCTCTGTGTGCAGACTGCAGACCAGACCAGCAGAACAACTGCTTGCGTCTGGCATGTCAATGTCCAAACAAGCAGAGGATATCAACAAAACCTAATCCACTTACAGAAACGAGACTTCCATTTCCATTCTGGGGTTTTTTGGGATAATCTCATTACTGCTCTCAGCGGTCCATCACTCTCACACACACTGATGATCTGGTGTCAGATTAAGAGGAGGACGGCATGTGGCACGATGTCGGAGAGAGGATATGAGATGTGACGTTATTAAACTTCCCAGCTAGACGGCGGGAGGAAGCCCTGGTTCGTCCACCGCTCTTTTATACAGGGGAACAGTGCCGAAAAGGCAAGGCCAGACGACATGAAAAACTGCAGCTCTGTTGTATTCTTTTTTCTTCTAAAACATCGAAAGGGCATATTTCACATTTAAGTCTGTGACACTCCGGCGCCAATTTGCTTTGTGCTTTCATGGTTCTGACAGAGTAAACAGACTCTAAACTTGTGAATAAAACCCTTTGGAGGCTAATGCGATAAACACTCTCTGGAGTCTAAACACTGCCTTAATTGGATGCGCCGGGGTAAATGAAAAAGGAGACTACATTCTGTCCGACTTGCAGGACAACTGAGCTATATTTCCCCCTAGCATCCATGAAACTCAAACAATTACATATGCAATCAATAAAATAAACACACACACACTCACACAGTCAGTCTCTCTCTCTCTCTCTCTCTCTCTCTCTCACACACACACACACACACACATACACAGTGGATTTTCACGATTCTATTGAGACACAGATCATATTTTGTAATCTGACCTCAGCAGACCAGTGCCTCCAAATAAAAACATTATAAGTATCAGAAGCCTATGTCTCTGCAGAGGGAAAGAGGGACAGAGAGAGAGAAGGAGAGAGAGAGACCGAGATAGAGATAGACAGAGACAGTGAGAATGAGCGAGGTAGAGACAGAGCAAGCAGAGAGAGACAGAGATTGAAGGACAGAGACTGAGATTGAGATAGACAGTGAAAATGAAAGAGACGTAGAGACAGAGAGAGAGAAGGAGAGAGAGAGGCAGAGACAGAGAGAGCAGACAGAGAAGGAGAGAGAGAAAGCGATAGATTTACTCACAGTACTTCCAGGTCGCGCAGAGCCCTGAACGCCCCATCCTCGATGCAGTTGATCTGGTTGTAATCCAGCTGCCTGTGGAGCGGAGCGGGGGATAGGAGGAGAGAGGAGAGAGGAGAGGGAGAGACGGAGGTGAGACGGGCACAGACGCTTCGCGCCGCACGGATTTCTTCCCCCTGTCCTCATCCCCCGTTCCGACGCACCCCCCTCCCTCAGTCTGCGTCTGGTCTCTCCCCCGCCGCTGTGGCTCTCCGTGACCCGTCGCCCGGGCCTCCCTGTCCCCCTCCCCGGCGCCCGAGCGCGCGGGAGAGCCTGCCCACCAGCCGCCCGCCATCCCCCCTCCGAAAGAGCTCCGCCAAACCACCGCCGCGCCTTATATTAAACGCCAGCGGAGAGCAATTTCATTACATCAAGGAAAGCTATCCATTAAGGGCTCTCAGCGTCATCTCCATGAAACAATTTCATTAAGCTAAAGGGCGGTAAATCATGTGATGTCACACGCACCCCCCCGGTGACCCAGTGGAATCCATTCATCACCGCCGCGCGGCAGCATGCTAATTCTGCTGTCCTCGGCAGAGACCTCCTCTCGCCTTAAATATTTAAACTCCGCACCGCCTTTAACGCCGACTGTACCGTGGGCGAGCCCGCAAGACGTCCCGCAACCACGACCCGAGGCGTCAGGTTTCACTTTCTCCCAAATTTTGCCGACGGTGGCCGCCTGAAGCCGACGACACTGGCCGGCCGCCGCAGAAACGAATTTCAGTTAGGCTACATTTTTTAAATCCGCCATTAACATAACAGCTGTATTCTCACTTAAGGTACTGCGATGTGTCCTTTTTTTTCTAAATGTAATTCCTCATATCTTGGTTTAATTATTCTCTGTGGGCACACGCCCTGAATGGATAATTATGGCATATTCCAAATAGATTATAATCAGACAGATAAGGGAAAGACAATAAGTCAAATGCAGGGCTTTGCGGCTCAACCCTCACTTATCTCATTACTGTAGTGGAGGGGTATCTGGGGCTTATCACATTCAGTACGGCTCAGAATGGATCATTACACGCGCAGGACAATGGTTCTCTATGCCCGTTCTCATCCAGTGATCCTGTTCACTGTCTCATAACCGCTAAAAAGCTAAAAGAAAACTGAGCGCCTGTGTCATTCACTTTTGAACACACTGCACTGTAAAATAAAAGGCTGTCTTAACAGACAAAAGTCTGTTTTAGTCTTGCAATGACACATAAAATGTCAATAAGAAAATATTAGCTTGCTTAATGTAACTTTCTGCATGACGAATGAAATCATCACCAATGAGGTAAGACAAATTCCACCTTATCTAGTAAAAGAGTAATATAAATAAGATTTTAAGTCTAAATATAAGACTAAAACACTTTGTTTTGCAGTGCCTATCCTTGAATAGCCACTTTATAAGAAAACACACATGCAGTACTCAAATTTCAAGAGTGCACCCAAAAGATACATTTCAACATAACATACCTCGAAGGGTCACTTTAATAAAACATTGAGTAGATTCGAGTACTCAGTTTCAGGTTTTTTACCAGATTTACCAGGGGTATTCTTCAAGTCAATATAGTCCCATTGCAGATATACAGTATACATATGTTTGAATGTGCAGTGGACTCGTGAGTGCTAGCAGGACCGAGGTAACAGGGAGAGCTATGCTTTCTCAGTTGATTTTGCACAGTGCATTGAGGGGCCCATATTATTAGCAATGAACAGATGTGGGGGACCCATAACCCACACCAGGCTGACTGGGAGTTACAATAACAGTAATAACAACCATCTTTAATTTAGCCACAGCGGAGGCCTTTCAATTTAAGTTAGAGAAGTTATTTCACAAAATGAAGTGCATGAGCACAGGATTTATAATACACAATACAAAATTGGAATTCATTGTGTGTGTTGGACTTAACCAAGCTTTTTTTTCATTGGGTGAATTAGCGATGACATCATTTGCTGGTATGTTCCCAGGAAAGTGCCGACCATTGGAACGTGTGAGCCACAGAGTAATTATTTGAAGTGTGAATTGTCCATGTTACACTCAAAGTTAACACGCATTGTACAAAACCAACTAGAGTTAACAGATCGGTACTATGCTTATGTGGGCAAATAATAATCGCAAATAGTTAAACAGTTTTTTTGGGGGGGATTGGATAACATATGATCTCTTTTTTACTTTGAAATAGAGCATCAATTTGTCACGGCAGTGCATTTCAACAAAGAATACCAAATATTCCCAGTGATATTCGAAAGACAAAGTTCAGAAATAATTAGCTAATTGCTGCAGTATTTTTTTTAACCATCATAAAATATATCCGCCCCGATTTCGGTTAACCATCCAATCAATTCTCCACTGGCCCTAAAAGTACAACAATAGCACCAACTGTTCCTCTCCACATGGACTGAATAGAAATAGTCTCGTGACAAATTGAAAAAAAAAATCTTTTAATATCACCTAATTTGCCTAATGCAGTCTGTGGCTTAATTTGGAGGAGGTCTAATATACGTTTTTGCCCATATCTCATTAACCTTTGCTGTCAATGGATAAATCACTACCCCCCGCCAATCTCTTAAATCAGACCCCCCCACCCCACCCCCCTCTTAAAGGAGCCGCACCTCAGGCCTGCTCAGGTCTGCAGCTGGAGGTATAAATGAAGAACCCCCACCACACCTGCCCTCCCCCTCCAAATCCCAGTCACTTGGCATAATGCATATTTGTTTTTCTTTTCTTGGTTATAATTCTCTTCTCGTGGAAAGACTGGACATCTCTGGTGTGTAAGAAGGGATTATAAGGCACGGGGTATACCTTAGTCATCTCTCTCTCTGTCTCTCTCTCTCTCTCTCTCTCTGCCTCTCTCTCTCCCTGCCTCTCTCTTTCTCTCTCCCTCTCTCTCTATCTCCCTCACACACACTTTCTGCCTCTGTCTCTTTCTTTCTCGCTCTGCCTCTCCCTCTCTCTCTCTCGCTCTCTCTCTCTCTCTCCATCTCTGTAGCACAGATATCCGGATTGAGATGTGCTGAGATGTGCGGTAAGAAAGACGTTAGCGCAGGCTAGGGTAAATCCTCCTCCCTCGTGTCAAATAAATGAATCAATAAATGAAAAAATAAATAAAGGCCTTAGTTTACACTTACACATACCAGAGCGCGGGGCATCAAAGGAGCATTGATTACCCTGGCGTGCCAGTTCCCCCAGTACTGTACATTATAATTAGGATGCGGGGTTTGACAAAGCCTTTTACGGCAATTAATGAGAGCCTTGGACCGTGGTTGTGTTATCAAATTAGCCGAGGCAAATCAATTGACTTGTGCTAAGTGCAGGGCTTCAGTGCATATCGGCCAGCTCCAAAGGACAAACAATTTATAATTACTAATATTACTGCGCATGAGGATAGAACTCACACACACAAAGTCCCAAACGTTCCTTCTGTGTTCAACTAACTAAGTACTACCCAATATACTGGACTTTCCATAGCCGTTTGACCACCTCAGGTAGACCGTAGGTACAGTAACGTCAGCTGCTGCTTAATGCATACGGAAGACATTCGCTGAAAATGTGTAATAAATTTGAAACAGAATGTCGCTCATTTGCGAATTCTTAAGCCATCCTTTGGTCTGAAAAGGCAGACACGTCTTCACTCTGACAGCTTTAAAATGCCCTCGTCCTGCTCACCCATAAAACCGTATATAGCCAATATACAGTGGCTTCAGATGTGTTCATACCATATATTTTATGTTGCTACGCTGAGGAAGGAAAGGGCCACTGAACGTCCCCCGAGACGGGTTTATTTCCTCCTTTACTTGGCCAATCGGAGGATAAATCAGGTTTAGGAGGAGAGCACGATGAATAAAGACAAATTGAGCAAAAAGGAGGGAAGTCAAGGGATCGGATGACACTGCAGCTGGAACACGAGCTCTGTCTTGCAGAATGAAGTCTTTCAGGTTCGGCACGATGCAGGCCAAACCGCGACACATAAAAAACACCCAGTGTACATTCAACACTGACGGAGTACTCTAACCATTACAGCATACATGCCGTCCCTATGGGATTCATAAAACTCTGTAACAGTTGATTAAGCACTGAGAATGTTTGCCGTATAGTGTGTGACAGACTGCAACAGAATTACCACATTCGACGCTTGCCGGTTGGTTTGCATCATATGGCAAGGCATATACTGCATCCTCCACTGAAATATCACCCTTTTAAAGACGCTCATTAGGTAATGTGCTCCTGGATAATTTCAGCCTTTGTAGCACATTTACTGCAGAACTCAGGAACACTGGCTGTGGTTTTTATGATGTACTTTTTGGGTGCTGAATTGTACGTGACAACACAGAAACCCCTCCCTTTCCTGCACCTCTCTCATATCGTAATTCTGAATTCTCAAAAGCGCTGAATATGCAGAGACCCTACACACCAGCACAGCCTTTGACCCCAAGGTGTCAGAGGAAGTCAGGTTCTTTGTAAGGTGACTGTATGGAATTCAGGACTTCTTGTCCAGACTCCTCACTGCTCGGGACGAATGCGGTGAAAATGCATTCCTTTACATGTCAGCTTTTTTTCTCCTGTTTAATCCCCTTTTCAAATCTGGGGAACATGCTGTGATGCAGAGAGAGACACAGGCAGGGCTGAAGGAAGTGACAGATCTCCTGAGCTCAGCAGAGACAGAGTTCTAATGAAAAGAACCTGAATCAGTCTACAAGATGTGCGGCATGGACCCCATAACTGCTCCAGGGCCCTGCACTGAACCCCATAACTGCTCCAGGGGCCCTGCACTGAACCCCATAACTGCTCCAGGGCCCTGCACTGAACCCCATAACTGCTCCAGGAGAACTGCACTGAACCCCATAACTGCTCCAGGGCCCTGCACTGAACCCCATAGCTGCTCTAGAGGCCCTGCACTGAACCCCATAACTGCTCCAGGACCCTGCACTGAACCCCATAACTGCTCCAGGGGCCCTGCACTGAACCCCATAACTGCTCCAGGGGCCCTGCACTGAACCCCATAACTGCTCCAGGGCCCTGCACTGAACCCCATAACTGCTCCAGGACCCTGCACTGAACCCCATAACTGCTCCAGGACCCTGCACTGAACCCCATAACTGCTCCAGGGGCCCTGCACTGAACCCCATAACTGCTCCAGGACCCTGCACTGAACCCCATAACTGCTCCAGGGCCCTGCACTGAACCCCATAACTGCTCCAGGACCCTGCACTGAACCCCATAACTGCTCCAGGGCCCTGCACTGAACCCCATAACTGCTCCAGGGGCCCTGCACTGAACCCCATAACTGCTCCAGGGCCCTGCACTGAACCCCATAACTGCTCCAGGGGCCCTGCACTGAACCCCATAACTGCTCCAGGGGCCCTGCACTGAACCCCATAACTGCTCTAGGGGCCCTGCACTGAACCCCATAACTGCTCCAGGGCCCTGCACTGAACCCCATAACTGCTCCAGGGGCCCTGCACTGAACCCCATAGCTGCTCTAGAGGCACTGAACCCCATAACTGCTCCAGGGGCCCTGCACTGAACCCCATAAGGTCTGTCCAAATCCCATCCGCCTGCTCATCCCACTGCTCTCCTCTCTGTTCCAGTTTCCTCTGCAGAACCATGGCTCCGTATCAAGCCGACACCTGGAGACCAGCGCGTTTCCTCGCTGGATTAAAGATGGCGGTAATTACAGCGATGGCAGCGAGCACAACGACACTCACAGATTTTTGATCTCCACCGCTCCTCGGAAGGCCTTTCTGGGAATGCCTTGGATCTGGTTCTCGCTCAGATCTCTGAAACACAAGAAGAAGAGAGGAAAAGAGAAATTGAATTTAGTCTGTGGCAACTTCTCCTGCACACAAAAAGGACACAGTTTAAGCAAGTACAAAGACACATGGAAGCATATCTCCTTCCAGTTTAAGCAAGTACAAAGACACATGGAAGCGAATCTCCTTCCTGCATTGAGCGGACACTCTATCGGCTATACGGCACAGTCACAGAAGCATCTGAAATATGCCTTTGTGCCTGTGTGAATGAGGCTGTATTCCAGGTTCAGAATCCGCCATAGCCTCTTCCCGGGAAGGCTCAGAAGCGCACGCAGAACCTGTTTGCCATGATTTCATTTCCCGGGCACTTTCCGTAATCTGCGAAATAGAATATGACTGCGGGCGAGCGCGGTGATAAATCTCACACCGACTCAGAGATGAAATGCAGGGCCGTCACTTGTTGTGGTCACTTGATTTAAAAGGGGAGCTGGAATGTGGAACATTGTGGAACTTTTTACAGGACCCTTGTTATGAGCCAAACAAAAAATATGGGAAAATCAGTAACTTAATAACTTAATTAATTCACATATGTGGATTGGGTTTGGCTTCCGCATTAACCAAACATAATATTCTATTAAAAAGAACACCATGTTCATGCGCAAAAATATTATATACTAGTGCCACATGATTAAATATGCTATTCTGCATTAATAATATGCAAGCGAGTGTAGAACACAGGATATAAAAATGCAAATGCAACGTGTCTGGCTACGTCTTCCCAGATTGCTTGGTTTATGCATTTACCCTGGATATTCTTTTATGAGACCCACATATTTTTTTCACCCACACATAAGGTATATTTTGTCTGAATGGATTGAACAATTTTTTGTAACATCAAAACAAGTCAGATTTTGTTGTTTTTATGCTTTTTGAAAAAGAAAAGGTTACCATACACCTACAATTTACGCTAAACATCTAATTGGAGTTCGGCATTAATTGAGCCTTTTTAGTGGATAAAAGGACTTATTTATAATTTTCCTGCCTCAGGGGAAAGTATTTCTTCAGAACCGGGGCGGCGTGGAACAAGCGGTGTAATTTTAGCACCGATAACAGCCATTACGGCTTTCCTGCACTCCTGTGCATGCCGGGTTTATTGGCCGAACCCGGCGTACACGGGCTCAAATTGCGCATTGGCTTAATAGCGTAGAACCACAGCACAAATAAAGCACCAGGAGAGCCCATTCAGAGAGGCATTTACAGCCAGACGCGAGTGCCAGGATACAAACACATGTTGGGCCGGGACGGAAAAAAAGAGGAGATTACGCGAGATTTATTTATTCCTACGGCAGGGAGGCACGCACCGAACAACAGTAGCACACACAAAGTGGGAAAGTCTGTGCAGAAAACAGTAGGTGAGTTTTTATGGGCCAGATTTATGTGCTGTAGTTAAAAAATACCTCTCAGCGGAAGCTAGCGGGAAAATCACACGCTTGGTAATGGGAGAAGGGCTGCCTCTGCAATAAGCTCTGCTGCATCATGGGGCGATACCACATGCTACACGCCCCCTGATTCACAGAGCTTGTGTGGTTGGTCGGCCCGGACCAATCGGAAATAAGTTCAGGCAGATTGACAGTCACCCTGTTAGAACACCCTCTGGCTGTATTCAACAAGCAAGGCCCATTCACAAATGCAATCGTCCAATCAGATCCTTTCCCGGGATATATTCTCTACATATTTCTTCCATAAAACAGCCATAAGCGTTCCCTCTGCCATGAAGGAATAATTAGAGGGATGAGCTGTGGTCGGGTCGGCTTTCGGCTGACGCGTAGAGGCACCTGCTGAACCATCTCTGACGGACAGATCCGCTGCCGTGGCAACACGCTGATCTCATCAGCAGATGTGGAACTCCCTCAGCCCCCGTCAGCCTAACCTCCGCCCCCGCGATTCGATTGGCCAATCAATCAGGCCCTTTCACCCACCAAATGGCAATCGGCTAATTCCCGGTGCTTAGCGCACGTTTTTCAATGGCGGTGTTAGCTACACAACACTGTTGTACATTCTCCCGTGATAACAAATAAGTTTAAAAAATCTATGAACAATGGGAGAAGGATGAAAAATGAAAAGGTAAACAGGCCGAGACAAAAACCAGGGACTGGAGTTATCATTCTCGACAGCTGCACCAGTGACAATTTCAGCATGACTGCAACATCAAGGAAGCTCATTAGGATGCACAGAGAGAGAGGTCGGAGGAGGAAGGTCTGTGTGTTACATAGCTGGCAATTTTGCAGCATTAAGCTGTAATGACCGTAACTGATTAAGAGCTGCCTTATTACGAGGGCGCAGAAAGCCAGGCCAAAGCAGACAATTAAATCAACGGCGGGGAAGTTAATCCAAAAACCCACAGCTTCTGCCAATAAACGCAACAAAACACCCTCCTGCTCTTCCACCGTGAGCGGGAGAAACACTCGCAATGGATTTAATACTGTTTATGTATTCTGTCTCCAAGGAGCTGTATCAATGCCTCCCCCTATGAATTTTATTTATTTATTCATTTTTTAAATCATTTTTTCTTTATTTTATCTAGAAACCAGTCATTTAACCGCAAGCGAGACAGAGACCATGAGTGAGACAGAGAGAGAGAGACAGAGACCGTGAGAGAGACAGAGAGAGAGAAACAGAGACAGTGAGAGGGACAGAGACCATGAGCGAGACAGAGAGAGAGACAGAGACCATGAGCGAGACAGAGAGAGACAGAGACCGTGAGAGAGACAGAGACCGTGAGTGAGACAGAGACCGTGAGCGAGACAGAGAGAGAGACAGAGACCGTGAGAGAGACAGAGAGAGAGACAGGTACCGTGAGAGAGACAGAGACCATAAGAGACACAGAGACCGTAAGAGAGACAGAGACTGTAAGAGAGACAGAGACTGTAAGACAGACAGAGACCATAAGAGACAGATACTGTGAGCGAGTGCTCCTCCCTCTTCACCACTCGTTTCAAACAGCTGGCGTAAGCGTTTTTCTCACGGTAAACTTCCTGTTCCTGGCTTCCTGTGAGACAGGGCAGTTGTAACCTTGTCTTCTTCAATAACACACTCGCAGGTCCGCACTCAGAGAGCCACTTGGCCGGGGTGTGTGGAAGCGCTGTGCCAAGTGCCCCTGCGTGAATTCAGTCTTGTGGAGCGAAAATAAATATTCTAATTCGCGCCGGCTTCTTTCGCCACACATTCGCCGGGAGACTGATGTCTGCCGTCTGTCAGCGGAAGCGGGTTTTTTTGGGGAAAATCTTTTTTGACCTTCCTTTCACCTGAGCCTCTGGACTATTTCATGGAATAAGGAGAGAAAACACGAAGACCTTCTTTAGGATGTAGCACTTCAGAGCTGTTTCAGGAAGCCGACAGTATGCCCAGACATACCGCGCTGCCTAAACGATTAAACTAACACTTTCAATCAAAATGCCATGTGCCTGATTTAATTTAGCATACACTTTGGTCAGGATCCAGTTAACATTTGTCCTTAACATTGAATCACAAGTTACTTTTTTTCTCCTTCCAAAAACAGACTGCTGGCACACTTTCGTTTATTGCTGAAATGGTGTTTGAGATTAAAAGGATCACCATTTGCATTTCAACATTAAGGACACATTTTTAATCTAATCCAGGCTTTTATTTCACCAAGGGTGAATTGGAGTAAAAAGGCAGGATAATAAATAGCATAAATTGAGTTATACAACAGTTATTCACACCAGGGCAAAATAATTAATCACAAAAAATTAATAAATAAGTGTGGACATTGTCACTTGACAGAGTATGGTGTCTTTTCCTATTATAACAGTGATTTATGGATGTAATTTGACACATAATGGCGGCTGTGAGGACTGTGGTGGCTGCCATGATGGGAGGCCAGGAAATGGATTTCAGGGACAGAGAGTCACGTGTTCCTGGTTCAAATAACATGTATTTAGGGCTCTTTTATTCGCTGCTTCATTAAGCTCGAAGGAACCGTCATTTTAATGACGACTGTCAGACCTGAAGAAGCTAACAGTGGGAGCAACTTGCAGTCAAGGGGAAAAAAGGGAAAAAAATTTAAAAGTATCGTATTCAACTGGGACACAATGTGACAGTTCATGCCACAGATATCCACTGAATCCAGAAAAATCATTAGGAAGAGTTACCGCCAACCGCTTAGATATGAATTGACACTCGACTCTACTTGTTCCTGTGACCCTGCTGCCTGCATCCACCATTCAGGCAGCAGGGCACCTCACTGAAGCAGGCTCATAGCGCAGTCCTCCACGCTAATGCTAATGCTAACTTAGACGTTAGCACACTCATCTGCGCTCATTCTATTTGCTGTGAAGAGCTCACGTAGAGCTCAAGTCTGCTGCCTGTATCCACCACCCAGACAGCAGGGCACCTCACTGAAGCACGCATCAGGCCATAGACACAATCTTAGAGGTCTTGTTCAGGTCATGCTCACACACCCTGCTCTGGCGCTCTCACGTATTTCTACCAAAATTAACAGGCTGGATTATTGGTTTTAGATGCTGAATCCGGCGCAGGAATATAATATTTAAATATACAGTATGAAACTTCAATCTTTTAAGAAAATGTGTGGTTTCAGACCCCCCCCCCCCCCCCCCGCACATTTCCCAGACACCCAGCAATTTGCAAAACATCACGCATTTGGATTCTCTCTTAGCTCTACAGTCTGAGCTCAATAAACGAACTGACTCAGAGGAATGAGTGTCTGCTGTTTTAGGAACCCCTGTTCCTTCACCTTACGACTTACCCTCTCACATCCTCTCTCACAAGACTACCAAATGAGTTGCATCTGAAATGACAGTTACGTGTCTCGGGACAATGTAACCTGAACAGATCTCAGAGATCTAAGACAACACCAGACATGTGGAAGTTGTTATGTTCTGACCTGAAATTGAGGCACGAAACGCAGAGGGTAACAGACTGAGACAACACAGACTCTGCCGCATAAAGGTCTGTCATAACAAGCATCTTGATCTTCTAATGAGGCTTTCTCTCAGGCAGAAAATATTAGCTTGTTTTACTGTAAGTCACTTTTTCTTTGACATGTGAAACATTTTCGCATCTTGAAATTAGTAAGTCTGTCTCACCTCATTGGTTATTGTTTTGTCTTATCTAGCAAAAGAGGAATGGAAATTAGATTTTAAGTCTAAATATAAGATTAAAGTACTTGGTAAGATTGACTTCTTTTTGCATTGTAGGACTGCTGCTGTGGCAGGTCATGACAGGGGGAATATTATATATTATATATTTTATTAAAACAACAGTTGAGTGAAAAAATTCATGTTCAATACACAGGCTTTACAGCAAAAACAAATGGAGTAACATGCAAATACAATGTGTGAAGATTAGTTAGGCTAGTTAATGAAAGGACTGCCAATTAAAGACTGCCAAGAGAAAAACAGTACTACCTTTTAGACATGTTATGCTCGCAATGAATTTCCCCGGTTATCAAAATGCATAACAGAAGATTGATCATTAACAACATTTCATAAAATATGCTACATGCTATCAGTTAAGGCGAACTTTGTGCCAAGAGCCAAGGCTAGACTGATACTAAACAGCCAGAACACAACGTTCATGTGTACGCTCTCAAATATGTATTTTGGCAATTAAACCTACACTTTGGAAATGTCATTTCTGAGCCAAGCATTCTTATCTGCGGTTCTGCTCAGTAATCTGGACTGAAATAAGCAATTCCACATGTCGATGTACATGTCTTGTATTAGCGGTGCACAGCGAGTAATGGAATTAAGCCCCTCGCTGTGTATTCTGGCATTTACAACAGATATTTCTGACTTCATTTCATATATCGGCCAATGGCATTTTATAGCACGAGCATGGACTGCCAATGAAAATCAATTTGTAATCACCTTGTCGCACGAATAAACGAGATTCAGACATCAACTACATATGTTAGTTTAGCTACACTTTTGCTCATTTGAGGGGGGGAAATGGAGAAGTGTCATCGGAAAGGACTGACGTGAAGCGCGGAGCGTTTTATCCGTGCTGATCAAAGCAGCTTTTTCACCCCGTCATCTGCCGTGGATTAGCAGGGATATTTTCCGATTGATCACGCAGAGAGGGAAAGGGTCCTGAATAAGCAGTTTGTACCAGACTCCGACAGATATCACCGTTACACGCAGGCTAGGCTATTCCACTGGGTTCGACTGTGTAAATATTCAAATATTCATCTAATCAATTCCATATCCACAGATATAAGCTACACTTGGGGCTGTTCAATCGAATCAAAATGCGCTACATCCTGAGTTTCCGTATATGATAGTATCAGTTTGGCACTGGCTGAAATCAACATGACAATGTTATGCATGAAACGGTAAAAAAAAAAGTGACACTTAAATTAGTTTTTTAAAAATAGCACACAAAGGACATTGAGATCAGCGCTGCAGACGGGGTTTCATGCAAAAAAAGTAGGCCCACATAACCAATTTAATATCCACACTGCCAATTCTGCGGACATTAAGCAGTTTGAGACAGTCTCCAGACAGACCCCTTTATGAGAATGTTAAATGGAAGCCACAATCTTCCTCAAATTTATAACCAAAGAAGAAGACAAAAACAAGACAATTATCAGTATTAGTCTAGACGGCCACTCTCACTATAGAAGGATATATCTGCACATCACGCTGTTAGCAATCAGAAAATATTAGAATTTATTACCCAGGTAACTCATTAAAGTAGTTAAGAAACAATGTGAGATTGAGTGATCACCATCCAAAAATAGAAAGAATAAACTCTGCTACACATTCATACTAATAACATTTCTTTGGTCCCCAAAATCCTGACTGAAAGAGACCATGTTGTTCACCTTCCGTGTATTTTTTGATAGACACATACTTCAAATTGAACAGTGAGAATGTATTTATTTTATATTATTTGTCAATGAGTCATTAAACTCAGGGAGTACAATGATGGCTGCCTGCAAGAGGATTGACAGCACGTGCGTGGGATGAGTGAACACTCCATTCCACACCAGATCTGGAGCTCCTGGAACCAGCCTAGGCGGCCTGTAGCATAGTGGTTAAGGTACATGACTGGGACCCGCAAGGTCGATGGTTCGATCCCTGGTGTAGCCGCAATAAGATCCGCACAGCCGTTGGGCCCTTGAGCAAGGCCCTTAACCCTGCATTGCTCCAGGGGAGGATTAATCTAATCAGCTGTACGTCGCTCTGAATAAGAGCGTCTGCCAAATGGCATTAATGTAATGTAACAACCAATCCCTTCACAGGAGCCCATTATGACACTACAAATAGGGCTTGCTTACCCTATGAGTAAATGCTGTGTCCTGCCCTGTCATTCCAGAACTATTGTTATTGTGTCACTCTGATCGCTGGCATGCAGCGGGTGTCACTGGTCACAACGAGATTTGGTTCATACTCTGGGCGGCTAGAATGTGTTTATACTCTTTGCTAAGGACAACGAGCATAGCATATAATAGAACGTTCATGAATGTCCTGCGATTTCAGTCGAGCGACACTTTGTCACTGAACTATAAACTGGCCTCCATAATTATTTTTGAAAATACATAATGTATTTATATTTTTTTAATTGAGCACTTTGACAGCAGTGGATTACTGTCAGCATGCCTTCACCCTATCCTCCCCATCTTTCTACCTGTTTAGTGATTATTTGCCTCTCTCCCATGTTTCATGCTATTTCATCACACTGAACTGATGTCAGCAAAGGTTCACGTCCAGACAATATATGTACTGCAGAGATGTTTTTTGTTCTTGTTTTTTTGCATTTCACATTCTAAAATTGTCCTTGAGTCATTAGAACACTCTACAGCAGCGAAGCATGAAGAAAGTCTAAATTTTTTTTTTACAATGAATTATTTTTATGAGTAACCATCTTAAACTGATTTTATTAAGAAACGGTTCTGCGTAAAAAAAAAAATTGGCATTCAAGAAGTGGTTGGACTTCAACAATCATTCACCAATCTATTTTGATTTCCCTGAACAGAGATTAGAATATTAATGCGTTCACCGAGACAAATGTCAAATGTATGTCGAGCTGAAATTAGAGACACATGTTTAATGGGAATATTCAGCGGAAACTTTGTGATAGTTTTTGGAGGAGAGCACAAGGTGCCCTTTGAAGAACGGCTTGTGACACGTTATCATTCATTTTAGATAAAAAGGGCTGAATTCTCTGCAGCTAATATAATCTGACTGATGCATTATTGATGCACCCGTGCCTGCATCTCTTCCGAAATGCCACTTCCACTGCGGCCCAAAGTCAGAATTAAACCCTGCAAAATGTTTTATTTAAGCATACATATTTTACTTTCCAATCATATTACCGCTGAAGTTTATTGAATTTGCCTTTGCATGTGAAACGCAATCGTCCGGCCTGCTCTCAATGTAGCGCAGATGGAAGTGGAACCATTTTCATAGCGGTAATAATCATAACTTCCTCACAGTCTCAGGATCGTAAAGGCCGCTTTGCTTCATGTAGCTCAAATTGAGTTACCTGCTTCTAATTTCAAACCAGACTGGTCAAAAAACAAAAACGAATAGGTTTTAGCTGGGCCTCGGAAATGAGAAGTGAAGGCATTCTGGGATACGTCCCTCTAGGCCTGTTTTAAATGGGAGGCTGTGGTTGTGAGGCCATGATGGTCCAGTGGTATGGAGAGGGGCGGAGCCACAGTGTGTCTATCATGCCTTGGCCCTGCCCAGAGAATTAAGAGGACAGACTGTGTGCTCACATATGTACATGTATGTATGCACACACATACTATATGTGAACGTATACATCTATATATACATATATACTATGTAGGCATACACACACATGCACACACAGACATACATGCAGACAAACACGTCTATACACGTGCACATAAAATGCACACATACACATACCTACACACATGCACACACAAACACACAATGTACACATCAACCATCTCTTTTTTTACCTCTTAAAAGTGCTTACCACACATCATAATTCATTGAAGCTGAAAGATTGCTTAAGAAATCATACAGATTCCTCCTGAGCCACAGCACAATACCATCCCATATAAAACAAACCTGGCGAGCGTTACCTTGTTTTCAATCAGGAGCGTTTATCATTTTGCACTTCATATTACAGCATATTATTCCAGAAGAAAAAAATAAGCACCATCTGCCAACACGGGCTGAGAACTGATTTAAGGACTTGAGCCAGGCAGGAGCTGATGTATATTAATCAGGGCCATTCTGTCACCACTCTGGGCCATAGATCTTCATTGGACAGTGTGTGAGACTCATGGTCCTCACGAGTCTGTGTGACACACGGTCCTCACAAGTCTGTGAAAAAACATGTGGGCCTCCAGGGCTCAGTCTTCAATTCACAAAGTTTTACAGAGCTACAAACCCTTGATGGTTACACACTTTACACTAAGGTATATTAATTGGCATTAACTAGTTGATAATCATGAATTAATGTACAAATAAATTAAGCATGAAATCAACTTTTCATCTGTTTTATTTTTTTAGCTACAAACTACTAATAGACTACAGTTTTACAATGAAGCCAAGGCAAAATCTTATCTTAGATTAAAGGGGAAAAGGATGTTAAAGCCTGCATTCAATCAACATTCGTCCTTAACTTTAACTGAAATTAAGCATTGTGGCAAGATCAGCAAATGTCATACACTGTGGCCAGAATTCAATCAACATTTTCCATTAACTTTGAAAAACTTACTTTGGCAAAGCAAAGTACTGCATATATATTTTCCTTCATAAGCAAAACTAGCTTGCCAAACTTGGAAATCGAAGTTAATGGCAAGTGCTGATTGATTCCCAGCTTGTGTGCAAAGATAAAAATATTTAATTTATATTTAGACATATGGGGTGCAGGCTGTCTTGGTTATAATGTAAATGTAACGTAATGTCTTTACCTGTCACTTCTGCCCTTCACCTACAGCCTATCCCAAAAAATGAACTTTTATTGACACTACAAAGGCAGACACTGAAGTATTATATATTTTTTCTGAAGTCTTTTTAAGTTGCATTGAATAATGTCCTAAAGGCCATAACATCAGTGTCTTTTGCCTAGAGTTTGGGGGCTAAATTCCTTTTCAATTCCGTCAATCCAGGAAATGAACTGACATTCAATTCAGGAATTGAAATATCCTCATTGAACATTGAAACATTGGGGCAACTTTTTTTTGTGTTGAATTTATGAATGGAATTTAAAGTCATTTCCTGACAGGGATTGAGCTGGAAGGCATGTGACCCCAAACAGGGGCTCTCCCATTGGACACGGTAGGAGTCCGTCCTTTTGAAGTGGATTTCAGTAGATTAGCTGCACATGCCCCAGTCGTATCCCTTAGTTTGAGCCCTGCTTTACAGCAGCAGATGGGGTGTGTGAATGGTGGGGGTTTTGGGGGAGGGCACAGACCGAGAGCTGGGTGGGGTGGGGGGGGGGGGTCAGTTGGCAGCACTGACAGAGTTTGGCAGAGCTGACACTGTTGCGGGGACCATGTTAAGCACTGCACTGCAAAAACTAAAAAAATTACAAGTATTTTAGTCTCATATTGAGTCTTACTTCTTTCCAAAACAAGCCAAAAATATCGGCAATGGTAAGGGGTAAGACAGTTTGACTCATTTTAAAATTTCCCAATGGAATAATAAAATTTCACTTGTCAGGCAAATCTCATCTCACGATTTGCCAATGGAATACAAACATTTTGAAACATTTAAAAAGCATTCACTTAAAACAAGCTTATATTTTTGGCTTGAAAGAAAAATAAAAAATGACATTTTGCAGTGTGCATATTTAACTGGCAGGCGTGGATGAGGAGACTTCAGGTGACTGTTGACTAATGTGAGGGTCTGTCGGTGGGGGGGGTTGTGACAGGGTGGGGGGGTTGTGACAGGGTGGGGGGTTGTGACAGGGTGGGGGGTTGTGACAGGGTGGGGGGTTGTGACAGGGTTGGGGGGGCTCTGTGAGAAGGTGAGAGTGACGGCGGGTGAGAGTGACGGCTGGCTGAACTGTCCATGCTGGACGTGTGAGGAATCTGAAGAACGCTTCTCAACGCGGAGAGAATATTATCTGAACTTCATCTGTATCGGTATATACACACACACAAACAGCCACACATGCACGCATACACACAGGCATGCAAACACACAAACACACATACATGGACACATGCTCATGCACACACACACACACACACACGCTCATGCTCACACACACACATGTTCACACACACACAGACACACACACACACACACACACACACCTGGCAGTAACTGGACAGACTGTGTGCAGAGAACCCAAACAGGAAAGAAAATGGCCATCAGGAGTGACAGCTCTCAGACAGAGAAAGAGGCCCCATTCACTCACTCAGAGCCCACAAAGCAGCACATGACACAGGCTGTCCAAATTCCCCAAAATCACACCCTTCCATTCTTCACTGTGTCTATGGAGCATGGAGAGGTGAAAGCACATTGGTACAGACCTCACCTGGCCCAACAGCAGCCTTGTAAGACAAGGGGGACATTTCTGGATGTATCCGGATGGAGCCATAGTGTTGCCAAGAATTCTATTAAATCAAACAATGCAGTGTGTCTTAAACAAAAGTTCAGAAAATTTAAGTCAAAGCTGTTTCCACACTTAAAAAAAATAAAAAATAAAGATATTTAGTTGCCGCTTTTATCCAAAGCGACATAGAGTTGATTAGACTAAGCAGGGGACAACTCCCCCTGGATCAATGCAGGGTAAAAGGCCTTGCTCAAGGGCCTAATAGCTGTGTGGATCTTATCGTGACTACATCGGGGCTTGAACCACCAACCATCCGGGTCCCAGTCACATGCATTTGCCACTAGGCTACAGGCTGCACCTCGCCCTGAGAAAAATAAATGTTCAGACTGGCTTATTTGTGCTATCTAGGCTGCGAACAAGACCAGCTTTGTGCACCGTGCAGTGCAGTGACCCTATAGGAAAGGTCTCGGTGTGGCTGAGAGAATATGTGATAGAATATAGGTCCTTATGATGCAAAGCTACAAGAAAACACATGCCCCTGTATGCATGTCCTCTCAGAAATCACTTTCTCGCTTTATATGAAACGAGAGCCTTATGAAAATATACGCTGGTGTGGCATGTACCTCAATGAGACTTTTTTAACTCTAGTCTGACTCTGTCTAGTCAAATCTAATTGTCCTGTTGCAGCGTTACCTCTGTTGAACTTTTGCACATGTCTTGGTCCTTTAGTGTAAAGTAAACCGAATCTCCCAAACGGCAAATTCACACGACTGTATTTTGCTCGGCAATCGTTTTTGGCGAATACACAGCTTCCTCTGTTTACCAGAAGCTTTGATTAATCTCTGAGCGATTAGTAAAAAATACTTACTAAGAACATTCTGTTGAGGGTGGCTTGGCCTGCGTTTTGCAGGTCACTGCAGAATGCAGCTATGCCAGAGAATCGTGTAATATATGCACCCCGTCACCTTCGACACAGAGTCCGGCTAGCCTTTCAACCGCAGACTTCTCCACTAACCCAGCGCCCGTGCATCAGCATTTACAGGGTAATGGCGAAACCGTTTGTTAAAGTGCAGTTTTGGGTTAAATCTGGCGTGAGCTTCGATACACACACACACGCAGGACAGGCTGAGCGGTTCTGTTGGCCTGGCGTGAGCTTCGATACACACACACACGCAGAACAGGCTGAGCGGTTCTGTTGGCCTGGCGCGAGCTTCGATACACACACACACGCAGGACAGGCTGAGCGGTTCTGTTGGCCTGGCGTGAGGGCATTCTCGGGGTGAAACCGGGACCTGTTTTTGGAGTTGCCTGCGGTTTGACCTTTGTTCTCCCTCTCCTCGCTCTAAAGGAGGGGGCTGTTTTCGGGGAGGAGGTGCAGGGCTGGGGGGTTCATTAGGCCCCCGTCCTGCTGTGGGGTCCTGCCTGTGCCTGCAGGGGGGCGCCCCAGCCTGAGGGTGGATGGAGCTCCTCCCCCCCGATTTCTGCCACCTTTGATCAGACAGGGGCTCACTGGGGTGTGTGTGTGTGGGGGGGGGGGGGGGGACACTGACAGGACCTCTGGAGCTTCCCACTGATACACACTGATACACACTTACCCACACACACTTACACACGCATACACACACACACACACACACACACACACACACACAAGCTCACACAAACAGTTACACACACACACACAAACACACACACACGCGCACACACACACAGCCCTGTGAAAGACGCCGAGGCTCCAGCTCCCAGCTCCCATCACAGTCAGAGCTCAGATTAGTCACACACTGAACGCTAATAAAGCGCAGATATTCACCTCTGAACACCATAATAAACCCTAGCGCAGTGGTTAACGTGTCCGTAAACACAGCGTGCAGAGCCTCTCTTCCACGCAGTGCGTAACACCTCGTCCGCGCGTGTAATTAGCTGCAGTGCGCGTGGAAAGCCGGCGCATCTCTCCGGAGCGAGGGAGCGCGTTAAAGAAGTGCCCGGGGCGTGTACCGCCTGCTCCTGATCCACGCTGACAGACCGCCGGCCTCATCACGACAGGTGACGGATGCTGAGGTCGCCGTTTGAGCGCCTCCTGACAGCTGTCCGTCAACAAGAATGACAAGCGACAAAAGCGGTCAAAGGAGCCTGGAAGCACTTAATTGAAAACAGGCAGAAAGAAAAGACGGTGAGATAATCAGTTTTTTCTTCGCTCTCTGCAGTGGAGTTGACATTTCTACGCAGTCACGAATGGAAAGCCTCGTCAAAACAACTTCATGGATCTTTGAACTGCACACTGGAGCAGACCGTATTCTGAACAAGGTGGCTTAGTTCTGTTATCTACCAAAAACAACAAAAAAAGGATTTGCTCTTTGAAACGATTGTCTTTCCTTTCCATTCAGGGGCCGAGGGATAAATGTTCAATTTTTTTTTCTGAGGGCACGTACAAGATTTTTTCATCTTCTCAATGGCCTACGTGGCACCTGGAAATCGTGGCTGCACACACACACACACACACACACACACACACACACCAAGCAAAACATCACCTCCAAGTATGAAATTACATAATGCTATGTCACAAAAACCAGTGGTAATCAATGGCCAGTTCCTATAGAACATAAACCAAATGTATTTTAAGACCAGAATTCTTAGATTACCCATACATGCACGTCATCTCAGACACATTTGGTTGGGTTTGTTATTTTTTCATTAAAGTTGCTTTTGAAACAAAATGGCTGCTTCCCTGGCTGCTCCTCTTTCATAGGATCCAACTGAGACACAATTTACTTTTCACCAAACACTTAGCGAAGCTAACAGTCTGAAACACCCTGCTTTTCCCCAGCGCGCCGATACTCTTTCACAAAACCAAGGCCACAAAGTCTGCGCTGTCAATGAACACCCACAGCCGTAGGGTGACCTGGAAATCAGTTTTTCTCTCACTCTCTCTCTCCATCGTTTTTTTTTCCTCTTCTTTCTGCACCTCCGGTGGCCCCGTGTGAGGGAGTCAGGCTACCGACGGTGAAACACTGGCGAAGTTCGGAGGGCTTTCTCTTTCTCTCCCTCTCTCTCTCCTTTTTTCCCTGTCCTGAGAGCTTTTCAACCGTTCGGTGTTGATGAAGACCCGGGGTGAAAGGAGCGAGCCTCATTTCCCACACATTTTATGACCTCCTTTGTCTCTCGTCTTTCTCAGAAAGATTCCCCCCCCCCCCCCGCAACCGCCCCCCGCACACCCCCCCGCCCCTCCTTCCCTACCCCTGGTTATATTGAGAGGGCTAAGAAGTAAACTAATTATCTTGTTCAAATCCCTTTGTAAGGCCCTTAATCCAGTTAAGTAATAAGAGAGTGTGAATGGAAACTGTGTCTCCAGAGTGGGCTTCTCTGGGCCTGAGCGCCATGAGGAAACCCCATACCCCATTCAGACGCCAGCGGCTAAAGTGGACACCCGAGATTACACTTCTTTGTGCAATTATGATGAAAAAGAATCACAAACGGGGGGAAAAGTCCCTGAAGTGGTGTGTGTGGGGGGGGGGGTCAGGGGTGTGATACAAAATGTCTTGGTGACTTGGTGGTTATTGGTGATTATTATTTATGTATTTATTTTTTACTAATATTTTTCAGGTTTCAGTTAATGATTTATCAAGTTGGCTTGTTGGGGGAGAGGTTTATTTTCTTGTATTTAAAAATCCAATAAAATTTTAACATTATATTTACATGGACATCAATGTCCTAGCAATGTTGTGGGGCGGAGGGGGGGTTTAATGGCTGTTTTTTTTTTCTTGCTTTTTTCTTCTTCTTTTTTTTAAATTTATGAAATGCGCAAGGCTTGGTTTTAGCAAGGTAAGATAATTGAGAGGTGGCCCTTCATGATGCTAGCACTGTGTGTGTGTGCATCTGTATGTGTATACGTGTGTGTGTGTGTGGGTGCGTGTGGGTCACCCATCTCTAGTCCGTCACCCGGCCCTCTGCCAATTTTACACAGGAGGGGAGGGGGGGGGGGTATGGGGGGATCGCCGTGGTGACGGGATGTGCGTGTACATGGGAGCCAGCCCTCTGGGTCTCTTTTCCTTTTTATCATTCCGCAAGAAGAAAGAGAGAGGGATGAAACAAGAGGAAGGAGGGGGTTGTGTGGGGCTGGACAGACAGCTGAAAGTGCCACGCCCGTAGTGTCCAGCCAGCCAAAGTTTAATCACCCCCCCCCCCCCCCCACCACCACCTCCTCCCTCTTTGGGGCGGGAGCCAAGCGGCAGCCCCACTGGACAGAGACGGCCATGAAATCCATCTGACTGCCACAGAAAGGGGCCCTACAGGGCCAGTCCCCCAGCCCCTGCACCAGGGAGGGGGGGCAGGATGAGAGGGGATGGGCGGGGGTCAGGTCTTCCCATTCTACTCCTCCAAAAACAACGGTAAAGTAGAGACACGTGTGTCCTGGTGCACACACACACACACACATGCCCGCACACACGTACACGCAAATACACACACATGCGCACACACATGCAAACATACACATACATACACGCACACATGTACACACAAATACACACACATGCGCACACACATGCAAACATACGCATACATACACGCACACATGTACACACAAATACACACACACACATACAAACATACAGGTAGATACAGGCACACACATATACACGCACATACACACACACACACATCTGTTCATGACGATGGCCATCTCCATTCACACTCCCTTTCTCTTTCTATCTACTTATCTCTCTCTTTCCCTCTACCTCTCTCTCTCTATCTCCCTCTTTCCCTCTACCTCTCTCTCTCTGTCTCTCTCTCTCCTTCTCTCCTTCTCTCCTTCTCTTCCTCTCTCCCTCTCTCTCTCTCTCTCTCTGAGGGGTGATAGATCAGGCCTGGGCTTCATCAGTGATGCGCTGTGTTCCCTAACAGAGAGCTTCTTTACCCTGCATTTGCATCCCTCTTCCACCGCAGGTTTAAATGCCACCTAACCGGTTTCCATGGATACTAATGCCCTGGAAGACTCCGGAGACAATGCCATGGTCTCTGTCATACAGTCAACTTCTCACATCAATATTCATATTTCACAGAGAGTGCCATCTCAAGATTAAAGGCTTGCCTCAGACATTAAGGGACAGGTTCTTTAAATAAACTTTCACATGCGTCCCATCAGCCAACACCTCCATTATTCAATCCACACCTGTTACCACCACTACTATGACTGTAGAGAGGATTATACACCAACATCCAACCTCCTGACCCGGCCCGGATACGGCCTTCAAATATAGAAGATTTATTCATTTATTTACTTTGCACAAATATCTATTCTCCATGTGTCATGTTATTTTGTTCATGCAGTGATTTTTTAAAGGCAAATAGCTAATCCAATTGTACAGTTGGTTGAAAACCTGCGGATAGTTGTGACTGAGTGAGGAGAGTGTGTGGGTGTGTGTGCATGCATATGTGTGTGTGTCCGAGAGAGAAAGAGAGACAGATAGGACGAGACAGAGAGAGACAGATGGGGTCAATTTAATTTCATGTCAATCACGTCAGGTCATGAATTGAAATTAAACTCTTGTTTTGACAGTAATGCTTGACGGGCAATCTTTCAATTAACTTAATCTCAATTCATTTTCTGAATGCGCTGGATTGAAATGGACCTGACCCCAACTCAGGAGAGACAGAGTGAGAGAGAGTGAGAGAGAGAGAGAGAGAGAGACAGAGAGCTGATGAACAGAGCTCTCCTTCATCCACCTAGGGGCAGTCAAGCACCTCGTGGGAGCATCTCTTAGGGACACTCATCTGCCTGGCGTAGGCACCACCGCATCCGCAATGCGCTAACCTTTCCATTCAGGGTCACCACAGGAGCTTTCAAACGGGCTACATTATTACCGCTAACGCTTTATATTACCATCCATAACGCTTTATATTACCATCCATAACACTTTACATTAGGGGCAGCCTGTAGCGTAGTGGTTAAGGTACATGACTGGGACACGCAAGGTTGGTGGTTCTAATCCCGGTCTAGCCACAATAAGATCTGCACAGCCGTTGGGCCCTTGAGCAAGGCCCTTAACCCTGCATTGCTCCAGGGGAGGATTGTCTCCTGCTTAGTCTAATCAACTGTACGTCGCTCTGGATAAGAGCGTCTGCCAAAATGCCAATAATGTAATGTAATGTAACATTACCATCCATAAGGCTTTACATTATCATCCATAACTCTTTACATTATCATCCATAACACTTCACATTACCATCCATAACGCTTTATTACCATCCATAACGCTTTACATTACCATCCATAACACTTTACATTACCATCCATAACGCTTTATTACCATCCATAACGATTTACATTACCATCCATAACGCTTTACATCACCATCCATAACGCTTTACATTACCATCCATAACGCTATATTACCGTCCATAACGCTTTATTACCATCCATAACGCTTTATTACCATCCATAAGAGGCCCTGCTGGCCTTGATCTCATCAGCCCATTTACATTATAGTTTCCATAGAAACTGTAACCCTGTACCCCAATATCACTATATCACAATATAGATTTGTATAAAGTGCCTGAGTCAAAACACTAACAAGATTCTGATAAGACAACACTAAAATGCAAAATGTCATAGAGCTTTTCATCAACGTACAGTAAGCTTTTATACATTAGGATACATGATTCAATTTAGTTTGATCAGACATTTTAGACTACTTCCAGAAAATGCTGACAGTAGAGGAACAAAAAACCCAAATGTATTCCATGCATATTTTAGCCAGGGTTTGGGCAGGTAGCCATAGAGAAATTACTGTATCAGGCTGCATACACTCCTGAAGTCATAAAAGTATCAACCTAATAATGTATATTATTTATATACACGCCATTAAAGCATATAATACTGAATTACAAAATGGAAGCGGAACTGAGCCCAGTGCTGCGGGGTTCCCTGGGGACCCATTTCAGTGGCGCAATGAGAATTTCGGAATTTTTTCTCCTGCAGTCCCTTTGCCTGCAGCAGCTATTAAACAGAAGCCCACAGTCCCCCCAAAAAATATTCAATATTACGTTAAAAAGTACCACATGCTTTCAGCTTATTTCAGGTCAAACTTAGCTTTTGAGTTTCGAGGACACCGTGACCATTTTTACAATGCTATTCACTGTCTTTTAAATATTCTACTTGGGGTATCACTGAGGTTTTGCTATTGATGACAAAACCTGCTGTACCAATAAGAGGCTGCACATCAAACCTCTCGGCGTTAAAGCAGCTCTAACGACTCCATTTAAAACATCATTAAATATGGAGTACTCCAAGTGCTCCATGCAAATGGCTGTCCTGTATTAGGCCCTGCAACTGGCTGCTGCTTCTTCTTCTTCACAGGCTATAGCCAATCATGTACTGCCCTGCTAGATTCCTGGCCATAATTGGCCCTGATACAATCCAGAATACAGTACTTGGAGTGACACTACACTCAAACAATACATTAAGTTACAGCAGGAAATGCATAATTTTTGTCTCTTTCATAAGCACACATTGTGTTATTATGTATTTTATGTTTAATATTTTTAATTCCAGTATTTTTATGTGTCCTACGCTTTATGTCATGCCATGTTAACCACTTCATGTGGACAATAACATTGTATTGTATTGTGTTGTATATATTGTAATGCATTGAATTGTAGTGTATTCGTCATTGCCGGTTTTGCGATTGGACCAGTGCGGTTTGTTGAAACCATTCAATGACTCTCTTTTTCCATCCAGATGTACCATAGACTGCCGCACCCTTCCTTCCCCAAGGTTAGGCTTCATGACTGCTTTAAAAAAAGTGTTTTTCACGTGTGGCTATGAACGCTGGTCAAGGACAATCAGGCAATCAACCTAAAAGACAATGTCATACACTTTTATTGTAATGTTAATAAACGCCCTGCTTCATTAGTTAAATTTTCTGTCTGAAAGTAGTTTGCTGAAATAAAGTCTTATATGTGTTTAAAACAGGAAATAATTACTCACTGTGCTCTGCAGTTGTAAAACTGTGATTATATCTAAACTGTTTAAACAGGTGACTTTTCATTTGAAACTGTTTAAAATAAAGGTATATTACCAGCTGAAATGATAGCTCTTCAGGGAGAACTTTTTTTAAAGATGGATTAACGGGTGTAATTTTGAATAAACAAACGCCCAGGTCAAGGATGAAATTTCATTCGTAACATTCCGTCATTCTGGTTTTTTGGGGGGGGAGGTCCATCTGCTTATTTCATTGGCTGTCACACTCAGAAAAAAAAGCAGGTAGATTTCCTGGGCATTTTATATACACCCTTGTGAAGCCATAATTTTCTTCTTGGAATCAAGTGCAATATATTATACACATGTGCCAGCTAATTACAGTATGGTTTCCATTTCAAAAGCGGGTTCATGAACTTAAACGGTCTCTCATTATTTCAGGAAGTGCTAACACCACTGATAGAGATGTGAAAACCATTCCTGCCAAATTAATTTCGCAGCACATCCTGGTAACCGGTGCTATGGAGAGTTTGTCGTGGCAACGGGCCGTGCCATTTATCTGACGGGGAGAGCGCGTGTGGGAGAGGATGCTGATGCAGCACGGTAAGCTGATTAAATAGAGATGCCATCAGGGAATTCCTTTTCTATTCCTCGTTATCTGAAAGGCACCGGTGACCTCGCGCTTGACGTGCCTGTCCCTGTGTCCAGGTTTCGGACTGAAGTCAACCTCTCTGACAAGGCAACGGGGGGAAATGCTCTGCTCCAATTTCTGTGTCCGTTCGATAAGGTGGGCCTGGTGTGTGTCATTCCTCAAGTCACGCTAGACCCCCTTCCTTTTGTCTGAGCACGTGCATGAAATAGTCTTTTTACTTTGTCCAATGTACACAGCACTGAAACCAAGCTGATTTCCCACACTCAACTCCTTGCAGAAATTTTTCTGAAAAGTAATACATTTTTGCCAACGTGTTACAATAACGTTACTTGAATTGGCATGAATTCATCTAGTTGTTAACTAACTACTGAGTAGTTCATCCTTCCAGCTTAGTTTATGTACTTGTACATAATTCATTAATTTTAACAACTACATTAGTTAATGCCTATTCATATTGGAATGAAAAAACTGTTAATGTACTTGTTAATGGTTAACTAGTTATATGTATATATTATCCAGTGGTTTACTAATGTATAAATACTCCTGTAACTAATACATAAGTAAATAGTATTAACTAACATAATATATTCACGAAAATGTAATTTCATGCATAATTAATGTATTTGTACATCAATTAATTAATGTTAACAACAACATTAATGAATGCCAATTCATGTAACTTTTTGTAAGGTGTGACCAATTTTGCAATTGCAGTTTATTGAACCGCATCTACACAATTTTCTGATCTGGCTCAGATATGCTGGATAACCCTTTAATGTGTCATGGTAGCAGGACTAACTGAAGGCCTCCATTACAGTAAGAACGACTCACTCCAGCTATAACTGCAGCTATGCCTGGCCTTAATGCCTGAGCGATCTCTTAAGCCGCAGACTAGCGCTAACGCACAGCCCTGCTCGGGTTTGCCTCAGACGGATGGGTAAATGGATTAGCGAGCGTGGGCATGTGACATGGTGACATTTAAGTTGAAAGGAGGAAAGACTCGAGTGAAATTAGATTTCCAGTGCATTTGGGTGGGCGGGGGAGGGGGGGGGGGATCAAAGTGAGTCTGGCCCTGCTCCATTCCACGCGCTGTCTAGAGGAAATGATGTCACAGTCGCCATGGACACAGGAAGCACCAGCCCAGTCAGCCCCCTCCGTAACGGAGCAGAAATGCAGGGTCTGTCTCTTAAGATGTAAAATAAGTATCAAAAATGTATTTCCAACATAACAACATGTCAAAACCAATAGTATGCTTGACATTGCACGCAATACTTTTATAATTTGATATGTGCCAGCCATTTTTTCAGCAAAACTTTGTTAGCTTTTTGACAAGATATGCTTCTTGCCAAACATTCAGATCTTTGCAGAAAGCAAAGCTAGTGTCTGTCATTTCCCCTATCGTGTCGATCAGCACATACCGAGCATTGCAGCACCGTCAGATGAAACTGTCAAGATTTTTTTTACAAGGGGCCTTCTCCTGGCTGCCTGTAGAGAAGGTAACGTATGGAGGTGCCGTAGAGAGTTTTGACCACTCTCAATCGTTCGCGGTGCGGTTTGAGCGGTCAGTACTCCGAGCGGTCAGTACTTTCAGTGGTCGGTAATCCGATACGGAGAGGGTGTTGGCGGCTGAGAGTCAGCTCCCCGTGACCGGCCCGCAGCGGAAATAACCCACCGTGCGAAGTGCCTTTATCAGCGCATGGACAGCTCGTCTGGAAACACACAGCTGTTTTAAGGAGAAGCGTGACCGTATTTTTCTAAACTAAGCTCAAACACGTCGAACGACGCTCAGTATATGTTCCACACCACAGCGAAATCTGACATTTATGAGTGAAAAACTGACCTTTAAAAAATGGGGGTGGAAAAACCACGATGACAGTTAAATTCAAATAAAAGAGAAAACAAATATTGAGGCATCACAAAATGGCACCCACAGCTGGGGCACGTTTCAACCGCGAAATGAAAGGCGTCAGTGACAAGGTGTGGAAGGACAATTTGTTCCAATTTGTCATGAAAGTCACCCCTCCCCGACCCAGTGAGATTTACAGTGTTTACCAAACTGCCTCCCCGCCAGGGTAGCAGGTGTGGCCGCCATGCCACTTCACCTCTGACCTCCTGTAAAACCTGCGCATCCTGCTGCGGTTACTCCAGTAGTCCTGCAGGGGCAGTGTGGAGAGGCCCTAACAGAGAGAGCCGTGAAAATGATTGGCCGTGTTTGCTTAGACACGGAGGTGTCAATCTTCACAGCTCTTAGTGCACGTCAATATCGGCAAGGCAAACAAAACCTTGACTACCCTGCCTACTCCCCCAAACCCCCACCCCACAGCACCTTATGAGGAAGCACAACTATGGCTTGCTATGGCTATCAGACCTGGGTCAAATAGGTAATTGTTTTGGATTCAAACACTTTTATACGCTTTCCTCAGCTCGTCTGGTGTATTGCAGCCTATGAAATATCGTCACTTTGGATAAAAGCATTTGCTAAATAAAATGTAATGAAATATAATGTAATGTCAGGTGCCATGGCAACTCCAGCAGCTCCTGTCGGGTTGGAGCAGGGCTGAAACATCCGGACAAAGGCACGCATCTGCTGTATCCATCAGGCCCAGACGCTCACCTCCACTCGACGGGGTGAAGTGTGTTTATTTGCTGAAGCCCCCTCGGCTGGGAGCAGATGCACTGGAAGCCCAGGCTTCTTACTTTATGTGTCAACAGAGCGGAGGTGCGCCGCTCTGTCGAAGATTTATCTACACGGGCTCCAGGGACTGTCTTTTATTAAAAAGCTATTAAAAATAAAGATGGCTGTGCATTCCATACTAAAGTTATCTAATTACAACACAATAGCATATTATTTTATCATTAAACCCCCAATTACTAAGTAAGTACAAATCCAGACGTGAGTGAGAGTCCTGGAAGCTCTGGCTAAATTTGGAAGGGTAGGGGGGGTAGTGTTTAGGCAGTTACCGACCACAAGTCAGCAACTTGAAATTCATGAACAGGAGCTCGGAATTCCCCTATCAGCTATTCCATGCTAATGTTCCGAGAGTTCCAAGGTCACATTTTACAAATATCCCACTGCCAGTACCGCTGTGGTAAGGGACCGTGTTATTTTTCAATCTGACCCTAAACTATATTCTACTTCATAAACACACCTTGAAAATGTACTTAGCTATTAATACAGAAGCATTACACAGCGGGATATATCTACAGACGGAATGCTTGTGTGTGTGTGTGTGTGTGTGTGTGAGAGAGTGGTATGTGTAAATAACTTATAAGCCAAAACATTTCTGCAACACCATGACTTTTGGCTACCAAGTTCAAGCGGGGCAGCCATACATACTGTATTTCAACAAAACCTTCTATTTGAACAAATCTCCTTACAGTAAGCTTCCATACTGAAAGTGTGTAATAGATTGTAAGCGGCCCTGGGGCCCGTAAAAAGTTGTACTGGACGCAAGCACCGCGGAGCGATCGCAGTGTTGAAAAGACGGGATCAAATTATGAGCTGGGCGTGAAGAAACGGGAAGAAAAAAACGGAAAAACAACGTCTGTATTCAGACAGCCGTTTTAACCTTCTAAAACGGAGTTAAAATAACGGCTAAATCGAGGTCACTGCGATTGTGCGGCCTGAAAGGGGGTAGCCCCAGCGCTAGGCTACCAGACTCTGAGCGCTGTTGGGCAAACATTCCCCAGGCACACTGGGACCGTCACACACGGCACAGCCAAACAAAGGAATAAATATATACGGAGGAGAAGAGGAGGGGAGAAAAAGGGATGGCTCCTTCTTTCCAAATCTCTTCAAGATGTTTAAAGACTGCCCCCGCCTCGCTGTTTGCCAACTTCAAATTCCTCCTGGCAGTTGGAGGCAAACTTAAATATTCCTGTTCAAATAGTTTAAGGCTTGGGAATGTTTTCTTTCACCACTGCCGAGGCTCGAGTCACGGGCACTCGCGAACGGACGGGACCCGCTCCTGCCTGCCGCATCTGCCCTGGCCGCTCCGCGTACGTTTCCACGGCGATGCGGCCGCTACCTATCGCTCACGCCGGTCCCGCCGATATACACACTGCACAAAACGAAATAAGTCTGTCTTAACAACTATCTTCGTTTTATATTCAGATCATATTTCTATTACTTTTTTGCCAAATGAGACAAAAAAAATTGCCATGGAGGTTTGACTCATTTCAAGATTTGCCAATGGGGTGAGGAAATTTCACTTGTCAAGCAAATCTTATTACAAGACAAAAATTCTTGTTAGGGCGTTTTTTGCAGTGATGCGTGTTATCTCAACAGTGACAGGCTCGGAGAAACAGACAGTGTTTTCTTTCGAGAGAGAGGGGGCTTCCAACCGGAGCTGCAAGCTCGGAGCTCCCCCACACACGGACACATTCAACCAGCCTTGCGACACGCAGTTTTTTTGTGTCGTTGCCAGCGCTGTAGCCGCGGTGGTCTGGGGTTCTCAGGGCCCATTCATGTTTATGAAGTGGCGCAGATTCGGGGGGACCGTGGGGGTGGGTTTCGGGGGTGGGGCAGGGTACTGTGTGCCCATTTGTTCCCCAAAGTCAGCGTGCGCTTGTAGGAGGGAAACACCTGCTACACTACTAAATCAACCTCTCCACAACTCCTCAGCACATTAATCTGCGTTATTGCTATAAAAAAGCCACGCAAAATAAAAACCACACATGGTTTCGGTTTGCTGTTTTATCTTCGGTTGCTATTTCCGCATACTGATATGTAAATTCCATTGGAATAAATAAACACATAAATACACAAGTTAGATAATAGGTAACACATTGCAAAAAAAAGTCTTAACAACCGTTTTTTGTCTTGTAATAAGACATAAGATATTTTTTTTCTCTCAAGTAGAAAATACTAGCTTGTTTTAAGTAACTGTTGCTTGACAAGTGAAACTTTCTCACCCCACTGGCAGTTCTTTGCATCATTCAGGAACAAAGTCATAGGAATAAGATTTTAAGTGTAAATATAAGACTTATTTCCGCAGTGCGCGGGGTTTGAGGCGAGCGGCAGCGCAGCAGTGAATTCCTGAGGCGAGCAGAGGGCTTAGAGACGCATAGTGCCGTGCCACTGGGGGCTCTGGGCTCCGGCCAGCTCAACATGCAGCGCTCACTGCCCAATTCACAAATAAAACAGCAGTAAAAGAGCCAGCCCATCGCATGATAAATGTCTCTTTTCACACAGAGCTGTTTTCTCCCCTTCTTTTTTTGTGTCAACACATGCCTATGTTTTTGTCTGGAAGCACAGGTGGTGGTTTAAAGTTTAGAAACGTGACAAAACTCCCATCCTTTAACTCCTTTATGGATCTGAAGCCAATTGTACAGTTATGTGGGGAACGAGTCTGCCATACAGAGGATATTTTAAAAGGAAAGAAACAAAAAGAAAACAATAAAATGTTCATCATTCATTTGGTCCAACAGTGGTCTAAAAATGTGCCAAAATTCTCAGAGCACAAGCTAATCTCTATCAAATGCTTTTAGTAAAAAAACTAACTTCGAAGGGAGAAGAAAAAGTGCTGAAATACTTCTTTGATCAGATATCACAGAAAAATCTTAGGTGCCCATTACAAGCCATCCGAAAACTTTGGAACGGTATTACGTTCCGTTCTGAATGTAAACAGCTCACTGTAAAAGACGACTTTCGTTGCAGCTGTTCGCCCGTTCGTCCTGGTTGGCCCGGCATCACAAGCGTCTTTGTTTTTTAGTTAGAACGTGAGACGGCGATGGAAAACCGGGTTCACTCGCTACTCGCACACCGCTAAACAACCGCAAACTGCGTTCAAAGCGCGTCAGAGCTACGCATGTTATCTATTTCACCCTGCCATGCAGCGCTCGACTATGCAACATTATTTTTCAGCATTATTATTATATTTTTCTAAAATAAAAGAAACGTGGTTTGAAAAATGAAAATGCATTTCTGCTACACCGATACAGCACATTAAATAAGTAGTCAATGAATAATACAAAAACACCAAGGACAGTGGTATGAAAGGATGAGAGCCATTGCTTTGTGTGTCCTTCTCTATCTAAATAGTCAGTCTGGTCCAAACAAAGTCCTAAATGGATTTTGTGCCCAGGTCTGAAGGTTTGGGGTAGAGGGTGGGGGGGGGGGGTCTACATCTTGGACCCTCATCTCTGTCAGTCCTCTGGGGGAAATGATTGGGGTCAAGGAGATGAAAGAGGGGAGAGGTGTTGTACAATAGCGGGTGGGGGGTGGTAAATGGCAAAGCCAGGCCTGCAGTAATGCTGGGGGCAGCTGGAACAGGGTGCAGGGGGGGAGTGCAGCAGGTACAAAAGGGCCTCCCTGATTAGCTTCTTCCAAAATACCACAGAGCCTGTGACCCGGAGCAGAGGTGAGCGGGAAGGAATGGGGTCAGCGAGGTGAAAAAGAGGAAGGTGTGTGTTTGTGTGTGAGTCTGTGTGTGTGTGTTTGTGTGTGTGCGTCTGTGTTTGTGTGTGAGTCTGTGTGTACGTGTGTGTGTGTGTGTGTGCGTCTGTGTTTGTGTGTGCGTCTGTATGTATGCATGTGTGTGTGTTTGCGTGTGTGTGAGTGTGTGTGTGTGTTAGCGTGTGCGTGCGTCTGTCTGTGTGTGCGTGTTTGCGTGTTTGTGTGTGCGTGAGAGTGCGTGTGTGTGTGTGTTAGTGTGTGTGTCAGAGTGTCTATGTGTGTTTCTGAGCATGAGACTGTCATACACACACACACACACACACATGGAGACATACAGATGTCCACACATGCAGGCAGATAAGCACACACACACAAACACGCACATACACACGCATGCACACACACACACACACACACACACACCTGGCACCGTGCCCTTCTCCCTCCCTCCCTCCCTTTCTGCAGTGATCCCAAACCCAGATGGCCTGCACTCGTAACCCCAGCTACTGTGTGCCTCTAACAGAGACGTGCCCAGTCACCAGCAACCTGTCGCCAGCCCCCTCCTAAACCGGCAACCCCCCCCCCCCCCACACCACCACCCACGGCCGCCACACCACTGACTTCAGACGCGGAACGCAGCGAGAAATCCAAAACAGACCGGAACTAAGAGGGGGGCTGATTGAGGCAGGATGTAATATACGAGCAGGCCCGGTGCATTAAGCCTACGATGAGTGAGTGCCACCACTCTGCTCAGCCGAGGTACAGACCCCTCTCCTCTCCTCCTCTCCTCTCAACATCCCCCTCTCCTCTCCTCTCAACACCCCCCCCCCCCCTTCCTCCTCTCGGCATTGACCCCCCCCCACTGTCCGTGGTCAAATACCGCAAACGCTGTGCGTGCTTACCCTAATTCAGGACCAGGAGGAGGAATGCTTAAAGAAAAGAGAGAGGGGGGGAGAGACGGAGAGGTGAGAGAGAGAGGGAGTGAGAGAGAGGGAGCGAGAGTGAGAAAGAGAGAGGACCAGAGAGAGGGAAGGAGGGAGAGATAGGGACGAGGGAGAGGGAGAGAGGGGGGAGAGAAAGAGGGAGGGTGAGGGAGATAGAGAGGGAGTGAGAGAGCAGGGAGAAAGAGGGAGAAAGAGAGAGGGAGAGAGGGAGTGAGAGGGAGAGAGAGGGGGGAGGGAGAGGGGGGAGAGTGGGAGAAAGGGAGTGAGAGGGGGGAGTGAAAGAGAGAGGGGAGGGAAAAGGAGGAAGTAAAGCTATCCAGCAGTAGGACGTGAACGTGATGGTACTGGGAAGGCTCTCAGAAACGCGCTTCTGCTCCCCGAGCTCACCGTGTGATTAACTGAGCTCTCTGTGATGACTTTCACACCACCGCGTGCCGACGACCGGCGTCTGGTGGCATAAAGGATCGAGGCCCAAACGGCACTCATCACATTCAATTAGGAGCCGTCACCTCTCCCTGAGAAATAATCACAACGCTTCCTCAAACATTCAAATTAAAGACAAATGCAGCTGTATAGAAATGCCAGTTTTATATTATGATTATTATTGCTGCAACAAGCGCAGTAATAACATTCGGGAGGACAAGCGCATTCATAACGGCCAAAACACACATTAAATCCAAAAGTGTTATCATTAGCGCAAAAGCGTTGAAAAATTTAATAAGGCCAATTTTCTATGACATTAAAAAAAAATGAATCTAATCTCTAAACTGTGCCATTAGAGCATCCGAAAACATGCAGAACCTTGAATAAAATAGCAGAAAATGAGCATAATAATGTAATAAGTGTGACAGTCGGCTAAGTAGCTCATCTCTCCGTCTGGAAAGAGAGCGAGTGTGGTTCCTGGCTAATGGATTTCGTGAAGAACCACAGGGAACTCGCCAGCTGGAATTTCCTGCCCGAAAATGAAGATTTCCTTTCCGCAATTTACTGGGTATACACGAGGGTTTCACCCGTAACCGCTCGGTCTGACTGTCCCACTGTCCTGAGAAGTGCGTTTTGTGGTTTACCGGGGCTTGACAGTGCCCAGGGTGGTGACCGCTCTCTTGAAGAAAGCATCGAAGAAGAGGCGGGCGGTGCCACAGCCAGGATCTGAACTGGCACACCTCAGCAGCTTCAATCCCACCCCTCCCGTCAGCCTACGTGTCTCCCCGCTCCCATCATTACGGCTGTTTGCGGTTCACCTGCAGTTCATGGTGGTTTTCGCTTTAAAGATGATGGGAACCGTATTCTCGCCGACTCGGCTTGCATTCGGAGAGCTAAGGGAGCACAAACGGAGAGCTTTTGCATTTTCTTGTTCTTTCCGTTTTTCTTTTTTTGTGTGTGTTTTGTTTTTTAACCCAGCAGAACTTTTAGGGAGTTCACTTTCCTCGCAAATTATCCCGGTTTGTGTTCCACAAACGCATACCTGCAGCTAGACCAACTGGCCTTCAATCGAGCGAGCATAAGGGAACACAGATATTTAGTTGCAGGTGTCTGAAAATGGAAAAAAAAAACATAAGAACAAATGGAAATTGCCTCTGGCAAACACTCTGGGCTTATGGCCTGAATTGTAATTGGAGGCATAAAAGCAGCATTACCACATATCTCACGCCAAAGAGAGAGAGAGAGAGAGAGAGAGAGAGAGAGAGGGGGGCGCTTTCGCTCACCCACAGCGAGAGTGGCATTTACGCAGTTACATTTCATGAAATAAAAAACCCTCTAATCTAATTAGAGAATTAGTCTTAAGTGTGCGCTCTTAAGTCTGAGTGAAAGCAGTGGCATTTCACTCCTTTCATCCAGTTCACAGCCCCACCCAACCCACGCTCTGTTCCAAATAAAAGAAACAATCAAAGCTCGCTCGATTTGATTACTTACAGAACCGCAGCTCCACAACGCGTTATTAACACATTAGTACCGCGCAAAAAGCGTGTCACGGCTCAGAAAAAAGGGGAAATGAAATTAAAGCAGTGTAACGGCAAGCTTAATTTCGGTGAGTTAGAGCAATGATGTTTGCGTTCGGAATATTTTCCCCACGTCTTCTCCTGTGGCGAGGTGACTAATGCGGATGACTCACCGAAGGGCCTGTCCATGAATAATTCTGGAACCTTCTTTCGCTTAAACCAAACACAGTCACTCCCATTACAAACTCATAACATTTTTACAAGAAACAGTTATATTGCACAAACTAACGGCAGGGAAAAAGTTACGCAAATAATGAAGTGTCTCGTGAACTCTCGCTCTACCTTTAGTAGGACTCATGGGTAAAGGTTCAAGTTTCGGACACGAGGACTAACTGACCCCACAAACAAATACTTTTTTCCCCCAAAACAATCGAAAGGCATCTCTCAATGTAGGGGTTTTCCCAATACCACCCTGCCCATGAGCCGGAAAAAGGGAAAGTTTTCCCAGGAGCGGGACATCCAGGCCGGACGCCGAGCCAAGCTAAACACGGGAACGCGAGCCACTTCAGAAAAATGTAAAACCGTCAGCAAAATGCGAAAACGGTTCCAGCGCACTGTGCATCGCTTTCACGCCAGATCAGGCTGCGTTTACACGGACACCGACTCTATCTCTGCCAACAAGAGGCCCATCGTGGTCAGCCGTGGACAAAAGGCAGGTGGTCTGAATATATACACGTGCCATACCTAAAGCTTGGCACAGATAGAGCAAAAATCAGCACTCATCAATAAAAATTATATCATTTTTTATGCCATGACAAATTATGGCATGACGAATTAAGTCAAGTCAAGTGAAACTTTATTGAGAGTGCATTAACATGCATAGATGGAACCATCACAGTTAGAGAGAAGCTCACTGCACTAGAAAAGGCATTCAGGTCCAAAGGAGGGAAGGGTTTTCTGGGTAATTGAGGCGTTCAGAGATCAGAACCACAAAGCAATCCAAGGCGCACCCCTCTGATTTCTCTGCCTGAGCATCTGCTCAGCATCTGCCAGAGGCTCAAATAGAGTATTTTATCCAATATTCTCTGTATTTTTCTATGTATCAGAACTGTATAAACTGTTTAGAGAGGGATAAAACATTTTTTTTCCCCTGTTACTGATTATGTTACATTGCAATGCTGAGCATGAGCTGTGCTGAGCAGCATTCTAAGGACAGTTGTTTCTGAATACCCACTGAGAAATGAGTAGTGTTCATAATCACGGTCATCAGACAAGCTGTCTTCGCAGAGAACGTCACCGTGATGGAGGAATGGGTACACATTTGAATCTTTGAAATCACACTGCTAGCCACACGTAAGTTCCATATGAATTTGTATCTTAATTCTTTCAAGATTTTGTGTTATGGACACACACACAGAAACGCACAAGCATACACAAACCCACACATACACACACATAAACACGCAGACACACAAACATTCACACACACATGCGCACAAATACACACACACAAATCCCCAGAGAAAAATAAATCAAAACGTGCTTTACATAGCCATCTCTCTACAGTGAAGTGGGTTTTGTATGTGGTACACCATAGCACCGCATTCCCAGCCAACCATGCTGAAGAAAACCCATACGGTCCTACTGTAGGTTGACATACGGCTGCACGCAGATCCAGCGAACAGCACACACACACCTGATTTATTTTCATTTTCACCAGATTCAAGCACCTGTTTCTATTATCATAATTTATCTTGTTACACAGACACAAACGCAGAATGATGACGCAGGCTGCATTTTATGCTGACAGCCCTACGCTGAATGTTATACCTGCACTAAATAACTATTCCATATGTCTTTAATGACTGCTCTCCAGTTTCTGATAACAACATTCTGCACATTTAAATTGCACTGTAGACTGCTGTGATATCAAAAAAAATATTTTTGTGTTATACCGAGACTTAAAATCTTATTTCTTTTAGTTTTTCCAAATAAGATGGAAATATTGTCAGTGAGGTAAGACAGTTTGACAAATTTCAAGATTTGCCAATGGAATGAGAAAATTAACTTAAAACAATACAATATTTTCTACATGAGCTCTCTGTGCAGTGCAGTTCTGTTCAAATAAGAAATATTTCTGTTACCGTTAGTCCAGAAGGAACTTCATTTCGCACATCGTTTGAGGGTTCTGTAATACACCGTTTGCAGCCCAACACGCCTAGAGTTAGTGACCCTTCCTTCACCTGGAGAAGCGAGTGATCACGCCCTTAAACACAACGGATGCGCCGCATCATTAACACGGCCACCGGGGCGAAGAACATCCCCGCTGATCTCAGCGACGTGCGGCCCCACCTTCCGGGGTCAACTCTTCCACAACGTTTCGACCTCCAGCCGTACCACGAGGAGGCCCGGCCTTCCCAAAGCAAACACTTCAAGCCCGGAGGCCATTACCGAAGAAGAAGAAGA
>NC_083765.1:40906987-41066987 GCF_963514075.1 Conger conger | reverse complement strand
GATGTGGGCGACTGCGCAATGTTTTATTAATGGGTCGTTTGACTGCTTAGTGCCACCATTTTGTGTCACGTCTGGTTTCCATGTCAGAGCGCGAACAGACGGAATGGAATGCGGTCTGCCTCTCGTTCTCCCAATCCATCACTCGGTTAATGCGATTCATACAAACACATACACGTACACACACACCCACACACACGCATAGACACTCACCACAAGTCAACAACGGCAGTGATTTTTGTATATTTTCATCCATTAACCATTGGGATTGTTACACAGTGTCAAAACAACTCCAATAGAGTCGATTCTAACCTGACCCCATTAGAGTGAATTCAGCTCTATTAGCGTTGAGCTGCCACTACCGTCAGGTGCACAGACATTACCAGCAGGTAAGTGTAAGTGGAGGGAGAGATTTATACAGAGAGAGAGAGAGAGAGACAGAGAGGGAAAGTGAGGGAGTGTGAGTGATAGAGAGAGTGGGGGGAGAGGGAGGAACACAGAACAGACAGATTTTTCTCCTTTGTCTTTGGCCGGTCTCTGGTATGTATTCGTGGTGGTCCTCGTATCGTGTTTGCTTTCCTGTGCCGTGTATCTCCTCCGCAGACACTGTGTCTATTGTTCCTGGACCAGTTTTCCCTGCGCGTATCCCGAACACGGGCCAGGAAGAGGCGGGGTGACGTTGCGACGACACGGCGTCTGAACAGGCACTGCCCCCCAGCCAAACATGTCTCCCTGGGCCAGGCTGTGCCCGTTCCTGTTCTAACGGTACCAGAGCGAGCCTTAAAGGGGCAGCCTGTAGCTGGTGGCTAAGGGGCATGACTGACAGGGACCTGGAAGGTTGGGGGTTCAAACCCTAGTGTGGCCACAGTAAGATCAGTGCAGATGTTGGGCCTTTGAGTAAGGCCCTTAACCTTGCATTGCTCCTGGGGGGATTGTCCCCTGCTTAAGTCTAACCAACGTTAAGTTGCTTTGGATGAAAGCATCAGCTAAATAAGAATGATTGTAATGTAATATCTGACGGTGCGTTAAAAGCCGTGAAAGACGTGAGCGAGCCTATCACCGATGACGTGGTGAAGAGCTCTGTAATGGTGATATGAGAAACAGACGCCAGGTCTGTTCGCTCTGTTTTCTCTCCGTCTTCTGGTAGGTACTGCAGTGCACCATGCAGGGTGACTCACGCTGCATCCGGGGAACCCCAAAGCACGCAGCTCCTCTCTCAGGGCCGGTGACGCTGTGTCGGCGATTCTTCTTCACTCTTTTTCACAGAAAACTGCCATGGAAGGTGCACTCCGGGAAATAAAGCAAGAGTGGAGGTACATTTTTGTTCTTCGTGGGTCAACTTTCCCAAATGTACCCTGAAAGTGTTCTCTTTGGGTACAAATGAGTACATTTTCCAAGCAAAAAGGGACAAATAAATCTTATATTTCTGGCTAAGGGTACAATTTTATGGACCTATAGGGTACTGCCCCAGTGACAAGCATTTTAGGCACTTTTCGTGTGTGGCCTTTGTCGTATTATGCACTAAAGATGCACTACAGGCTTGAAACACAATGACACACAAACACACATACACACACACGCGTGCAAGTCATGGGAAATATAAAGTTGTCTCCACCACCAACGCACGCAACCCACACACCCCACCAAATATGTCTTCATCATCATCCCATCAAAGAATATGAAGGCATCACTTGCCCAGTCACGGTTCTCACCCGTGAATTCTACAAAGGGCAATCGCTGTGTTAGAGGGGGGTGTGGGAGTCTGGGATGGGCGGGGGTGAGGCATGGTTGCGGCCGGCAGTCAGAGAATTCACCAATCACGGCCGTGCATTGTGCCGTCGAGCGAGCGAGGCTAGGCCGGGGCAGCGGGCCGCCCTTCACGTCTCAATGTAGCCCTGTCATATCCGCATAATCGCCCATTTACGTCCGATTAACGGGGGAACCAAACCCCCCCAGCGCACCAGAACCACGCTGAGAACCCCACAATGCAAACACTGTACACAAGTTTTACAGCAGACAAAGCTTGACTTCATCCTCCTGACGGCGGCCATTTTGTATGGTCTGTACCGTTTGTTCCGTGTGTAAATAATGCACTGTTTTTGGAGAGGGAGGGCTAGGGCCTCATGCTGGGGTTAAAACAAAACAAAAAACGCACACACACACCCTTACCCACTCCAATCCTTTGCATTACAGGCATTTGACACTCTTATCCAGAGTGACGTATACCAAAGTGCATACCTATAACCATTGTTGATTAATCTGATGACAAAGGATTATATCTATTAAACCATTTTCGGAAACATAACGCTCGGAATAATAATGTAAACACTTGAGCTATCCTTGAGCTGGGTGGTGTTCTGTGAATATTTACAGTTGGTGGACTGGAAACTGGTATCTATTTTAATTAGTCTATTAAAAGCACAGCGCCAGATAGTTGGATATCGCGGCACCGGGGCAATGGGGCTCTTTGGCCCCCTGTGCATATGTGCGAAGTGCTTTCCGTTTCTGACCGAAACCTGACACCTAATACCTGCTACCGGGGGACACAAACACCTCCCACCCCCCTCCTCCCCCCTCCACAGCGTGTTTCTGCCCTAGGGGCATGTGCCAATTTCATTCTGCCCGCCAACTCCAACGCGGAGACATCCAACACCCCGTATTACAGGGCATTACCCACAATGCTCTCTGTCTTCAGCCTCCGACACCTCTTATACAGATATGTGTCCTTAATTAACAAAAAAGTATGGGGGGGGCAGGCAGAGTATTTGACTGTTTATCCATTCATAAAAATGGTCATATTTACATTACATTACACTCAGCAGAGGCCCTTCTCAGGTGTGACTTAGAAAAGTGGAGCAGTGTGCTCAGGAACCCAACAGTGACTGCAAGAAAGAACACAAGGCCCATTTAACACAATAAGTGTGTCCACCAAACAACACAACAAACAGTACTGTAAACACCAACAACAATAATAATAATAATCATCATCATCATCCTGAAACCAAGAAGATGGTTTCTAAATTGGTTAACAAATACACAAAAATGTTTTATATCATAATACTTTATTTCTTATGTTTATTTCCAAAGACCATTTAGCATTTTAGCATGTCCACTGCCCTGTAGTGCTGTCCTTACAGCTACCCCTTGAGAGTGAAAGTGTGGAACATAATCCATAAAATCAGTGAACTCCCAGCAAGATTACCCCTATGCTTAAAATGCAGGCAGTGATATGACCTTGCGTGTGTTTACAATAGCCGCGGGGCAAGAAACCACAACAAAAAGCATACAAAAAAGGCCAGTACCTACACTTCACGCATTAAAGTACAGTCTTTATCCTGAAGCGCAGGCCGCCCGCTCTGCCAACCAACAATCAAATGAGCAGTGTTGGAGAAATCACAGAGGACCCGGCTCAAAGCGGAGGCAACAACAATGATATTAGCCTCGACAGCATCGCTCCGAGTGCCCCCCTCTTACGTAACGGCAATAAAGAGCCCGGCTGAATGGAGGACCGCGGACGGCTTTCAAACCGTCATCTCCATGAGAGTGTAACTTTTAAATTGAAAAAAGACATTAAGAATTCAGCCGGCCCTGGGGGGACGGACTTTACGGAAATATCGCTCCGCTCCGTTAAGGGGGGGGGGGGGGGGGGGTGTTAGCTGTAGGGGCAGAGAGAGCTTTCAGGAAAGGGGGGGTGTTAGCCTTTTAGCGTGTTAGCCTTTTAGTGCAGAATGCTCCACTGAGCTCCCCCGTGATCGCCTCCCAACAAACGTCCATCCACGTCCACAGCTAGGGTTCTTCAGGGGCAGCCTGTAGCCTAGTGGTTAAGGTGTATGAACCCACCTCAGAGTAGCCACGATAAGAACCATGTTGGTGAGCATCGAACTCAAAGGTTGCTTATTCAGTTCCCTCAGCTTGGGTCCTTAACCAAAGTACTTAACCTGAATCTTTCAATAAATACCCAGCTGTGGAAACGGACGGCATGTAAAAATATCATCTGTGTCTTTACTCCTCTGCTTCCAGAGCATAGGGACAGGAGCTGACGGGGTGGCTTGAGGATCGTTTCTTTGCTGACAGAAGATCAATTTGCGCTGTGTTCCTGTCAAACGAGTTCGCCTCACCTCAGGAGATTGCCGATATTCTCGGAAGCCATGGGGAATTATTGATGAAAGTCAAATCCCAGGACACAAATGGGAAACAAAACCAAAAAAAAGAGCAAAAATGTGTGTAGCAGAGTTCAGAGATAGCACTTAGCATGTGAATGTCTGGTGCAAAGAGTGACATCACCCCAAGATAAGCAATACGAGTGGGTGATTAGCTCCCTTCGCTGTTCAGCATTAGTCTTTAGCTTGGCAGGCTAATCTTATCTCTTGTTGTTTAGCATGGCTCGCACACACACTCACACACACACGCAGACTGCAAAACAAGATTCAGTCCTCCAGATCCCTGAAAATGGAACTTAAGAAAGTAAAACCCACCACTTGTTGGTTTTTGGATGTCTGTCCAACTATACTACTGTAGGCCTAATGGCATTCCCAGAAAGAGCCAAAAAGAAGCCAAATAATATCTGACATTAGACATTCTGTTGACTTATGTACATGCTGAGCTGCACACGGGGAGATTTGGGGATGGTTCCGGTGACAGATTTCCAGATTTATCCCGGTTGTCTCCCGCTGGAAGATGGACCAGCGGGAATAGTTCATTATTCCGTCACGGCCAGAATTCCCCCAGAAGAGCCGAGCTCCTCTCCGCTCTGGATCCGGGAGGACGGCGCGGTGGCCGTTCCAGTCCGTGCTGCCCAGCGGGGAAAGAGAAGTGCCTGGATTACGGAATGATGTGTGCGGCCGTCACACAAAAGAACCAGGAATCGGAATGAGACATAGCCTCCGGGAGAGACACTGGAGAGCTATTCAATCAGGGAGAGGAATCCCCACGGCATTTATCTATTATAAACACGCTCTCTCTTTCTTACACACACATACAGACACACACAGGCACACACACACACATACAGACACACACAGCCACACATACATGGGAACACACGCACAGGCACACACACACATATGCACGCAGGAACACACACAAAGGCAGAGCAACACAGACACAGAAACACACACACACACACACATGCATACAAAGGCAGAGCAATACAGACACAGAAACACACACACACACACACACACACACACAGAAACACACACACATGCATACAAAGACACAGCAACACAGACACAGAAACTCACACACACACAAAACCATACATATACATGTGCACACAAATGTACTCAAGCAAAATACACACAACAAAAACACACACACGTGAAACAGACGGAAATGGAAACCCACACACAATTACACAAATACACAATACACACACAACTCATGCAGCTATGCACTTGTCCACAAACACACACACACACACACACACACACAGACACACACACACTCACAGACAGACACAGACAGACACGGCCAGGCAGGCACACACACACTCTCACACTAAGTACTAAATGGTGCCATTCTTCACGGTTTCACACCACACTTAGTTACCGTGAGATATTCCTGGAAGGCATCAATTATTTAGCATCAGACGGAAGCACCGTGCTGCCTTCAGCTCCCACCACTCATCACAGGGCTGCCGGAAAAGAAATCCCACTGACCCCAGATCAGCTCCATCTCCCACTGCATAACAGGTAGTCTTCAGACCCAGCCCCGGAAAACACTGACCCCAGATCAGCTACCGGCAGCCTCACTCACAGACAATAGCGGGTATCATTCATCATCCCCCTCTTAAAGCGCTAATGCTTTGTCCCTATAAATTAATTATGGGCAATGCACAGTGCAATTAACAGCACTCCTCTCACATAAGCACACTCCTGTCGTTAGTGCAGGGCCCTACACTGCAGTTCAAACGAGCCGAGCCGTGCTGGACTGGAGACAAACAGACTGAAGTTACAGGCAGACCAGGAATACGTCGCCTTCAAAGCCGTCGTGTTAATTCAACTTCCAACGCTCTTTGCGGCCATCTGCGTAATGCAGCATCGAAAGTGAACAGCCTTTTTTTCTGTCCTCAACGCTCTTCCACATGGCACGGATGTGAATTTGTAGAAGGAAGTGAGCAGTCTGTTGAACACAGGACCGACACTAGACTTTATAAAAAAGAAGGGGGGGTGATGGGGAGATGGTGGGGGGCTTTCAATTTAAAACCCATGCAACTCACGACAGCGCTAAAACATTTCAGTCTGGTCTCAAAAGACGGTCTGTGGGGCAAATTCGTTCAGTGCACGCTTGAAAACGTGCTTTATGTCCCTTTTCACTTGCCATATTGCATCCCTTCTGGAGCTCCCATTCAAAAGGCAGAGTCTCTGGAGTGGCTGGGGTGTTGTCTAACACACACACACACACACATGGACATACACTCTGTCTCTCACACACTGTCTCTCACTCTCTCTGTCTGTGGGTGTTCCTCCCAATTAAGGCCTGAATCAGCTGGGCTTGACTGAGCAGCTCACTCCATTACTGATAATAGTCGAGTGTGATTTTAGTCATTCATAAAACATAAAGAGAATGTGCTGCTTGTTTTGCTTGTTTGGCAAAGGTGCAATGAACTTAAATTATTTCTGTTTATTCTGGTCCGGAGGCAAACTAGTTATCAATCATTCAGGTGAGGCTAACTCGGTATTCGATTATCTTTTATACGGCAAAGGAAAATTAATTGAACAAAGTGGCGCAAACAGTAATGGCCTTTTCAATATATTTGTTATGATCAAAAAACTTTTGAGGTATTATTCTTATTTATTTTTAATTTATTTTATTACATATGTAAGATATTTTTTTCTGGAGAGGGGAATACGATTATGGTTCTATGCGCTCTCTATATATTTTTATTGCTTTTCTTTCTTTTAGCTTTGCCATTTGACAAATAAACCAATAAATCTCAAAACCATCATCCAGCACATAAATCTTTAAACTGAAAAGAGATACTGCAGGTAATTGGATGGGAATTTGGGAATTCAATCGACAGCTCGACCGATCATAAGAGAAGCCCAAAATCACCCAAAATCACAGACCTGGCAACTCCACCTCATACTGTAACACCCTCCCTTTCAGCATTGAAACGATCAGCGGACCCTACGCAAGCCTTTTCCATGAACATACGACACGTATACAGAATTAGGACGGGGTTTGTACACGCGTGTGCGCATGTTGGGCAACGGAACCCAATGTGTGACAGCAAGCCCGCATCTGTTGTAGAGACCCCCCCCCCCCCCACACGACGACACCCCAGCGTTTTGGCACGCGATGGGGCACCTCTCCCGACAGGCGGGGTGGGATCCAGCCGGCTCGTTCCGCCCGCCGAATTCGGTAATTACCACCAGAGCGGCCGCCGTTTGGAGGACGCAGATGGGACCCCCCTCCCTCCCCCCCGTGCGGAGAGCGAGCGAGCGTCTATCGCAGCACCGCCGCTGAATTTCAAACCTGCACTGCAGTGGCCTGCTAACCGCAGGACACTTTCCCCACGTATGCCACCTCCTGCTAACACTCGGACCTCATCTCAGCTTCCCGCTAGCAGCAGTTATCAAAAACACTCCATGCCCATTGGCTGCCAGGCCAGCCTGCTGCGCTGGGATTGGTGAGGCTTAACTGCGAGTCGCGCCCCCCACAGAGATGGGAATAGGTAAGGTGTTACGAGCTCTATAAAGAGGCTTAGTCGATATGCACTCACTCGTAGGAGAGGGAGAGGGAACGGGGGTGGGTTTAGGGAACGTACGGAATGCTGAATGCTCTCCGGAATGTTTACCGGAATGGAAGCTTTTCCAATTCCCGCCAACTGCCGGCCTGACGGCCTTCTGCTCGATACTGTTCGATACTCCTCAGGCAGACGCGCTTCGACCGGCTTTTATCTCTCTAAACGCTGTTTCTTCTCTCTTTCCTTCTGTGTTCATTAGATCCTGGACTGCTGGGGTTGTTCTCAGGAAACTCATTCACACGATATTGAGATGTTTGGGTTAGGTCTGTGCACTTCTATTTTGTTGCTTTTTTTCCACCTCTCCGTGAACCAAAAGAGAAATTGAGTATATTTTAAAAATCGATTGATATAAATATATTATTAATACTAACAACATATTGGCAAATATACATATGGTTGCTGCTGTCAGATATTGTGATATATTACACAGCTATGAAATACTGAAATCTGGCATTACATCTTCCCAAAGTATATTGCAGTGTACTGAAGTGTATTGCCATATATTGAAGTGTATTGCAGTGTATTGGCATATTGCAGTTGCATAAGGGTGTGTAAAGCTCACATTACATTACAGTTTATTGCAGTGTACTCCAGTGTACTGCAGTATATTAAAACGGATTGCAGCATACTGCATAAGGGCATGGAAAGCTCACAGTACATTAAAGTGTATTGCAGTGTCAGTGTACTCCAGTGTATTGCAGTACATTACAGTGTGTTGCAGTGTCAGTGTACTCCAGTGTATTGCAGTACATTAGTGTATTGCAGTGTCAGTGTACTCCAGAGTATTGCAGTACATTACAGTGCATTGCAGTGTCAGTGTACTCCAGTGTATTGCAGTACATTACAGTGCATTGCAGTGTTAGTGTACTCCAGTGTATTGCAGTACATTACAGTGTATTGCAGTGTCAGTGTACTCCAGTGTATTGCAGTACATTACAGTGTATTGCAGTGTCAGTGTACTGCAGTGTATTGCACTACATTACAGTGTATTGCAGTGTCAGTGTACTGCAGTGTATTGCACTACATTACAGTGTATTGCAGTGTCAGTGTACGGCAGTGTATTGCAGTACATTGCAGTGTATTGCAGTGTCAGTGTACGGCAGTGTATTGCAGTACATTGCAGTGTATTGCAGTGTCAGCGTATTCCAGTGTATTGCAGTACATTACAGTGTATTGCAGTGTACTCCAGTGTATTGCAGTGTATTGCAGTGTAATGCATAAGGGCATGTAACTCTTGTTCCCACCGCAGCACTAAGCTGCTCCTCTCAGGGGCTTCATTGAAACACATGCTATTTTAATGAAAGCATTAGCATTCTTCTCACGTGTGCCCGGATCAGTACAGTCTGGCCGTTAGGGTCACGCTGAGACGGCTCAAGCAGAAAGGTCACCCACTCCGCTGACACGCAGCCACCATTCGCATTTGCATTTGCACAGAAGCCATTTGAATTTGCATTTGCACAGGCACCGGGAAACAATCCACTTGTGTGACTGCGTGCACATTAGGATGAGAACGATGGGAACAGTGCTAGGGAAAGTACTCTTCGTATCTTAAGGAAATGACTTTTTATGGGAAAAGGCCTGAAGTTTAATGGATGTCAAATGACAAAGAAGAAGTACAGGGCCACTCAGATAGGACTTCAAGTGTGCTTTAATTGAACTGATTGTTAAAAGGCATGTCGTACTCTTCTGTGAGAAACTAAAACCCAAGGGAAGTTTGGAAATACCAAACATGTATAGATAGTATTAGCCTTTCGAGACCTTTTCCGACGAGTCTCTGCTGTGTTTTGGTATGTCTAAATAAACAGTACAGTATGCTATGGTTCACTTACAAACGTTTCGGTTCTTTGGCGGAAAGCATACTGCTAAATTAATTCCGAGCCCTAATTAGTCACGCATGTTTAAGGGTAATTGGAGGGTTAAAGCGCTGATGTTTACAGAGTGAGCAGATCGGGGAGCCTTGGGGAGACACAGTGTTATGGATGGATACATAGCTGGAATAACTGAAGCCATGGAACCTTCTCCCTATTTGGATTCATGAGTGCAGACTCTGCATGCATGCCTCCCTCTCCCTCTCTCTCCATCTCGCTCTCTCTATCTCCATCTCTCCTGCTCTCTCTCCATCTCTCTCCCTCTCCCTCTCTCTCTCTCTCTCTCGCTCTCTCTCTCAGACCCTCCTGCTGGAGAGGGGGGTCCCAGCCCAGCGCCAAGAACTCTGCAGGCCTTCCGAAAATGTCACGACTGTCTCTGGGGTTCGAGGAGGCTTCCGACATGCAGACCACAAATTATTCCGGAAAACCCTCTGCACCTCACTCTCTCCCTCCTTCGGCCAACCTCTCTCTCCCTCCCTCTCCCCCTCTCTCTCTCTCCCTCTCCCTCTCTTTCTCTCTCTCCTCTCTCTCTCCCTCCCTCTCTTTCCCTCTCCTCTTTCGCTCTCTCTCTCCCTCGCTCTCTCTTTCTCTCTCTCTCTCCCTCTCTCTCTCTCTCTCTCTCTCTCTCCCTCTCTCTCTCTGGTTTGTAATGTTTTGGGGGGAATGAAGGTGTCAGAGGTATGACAGCTCAGTAATGCAGTGATTTGTGAGAGTCCCTGACGGATGCCGACTCTTGCCGTCAGGTCCGGAGAGGACATATGGAATGCCGGGACGGATTTTCAGCATGACTCTTGGCTGTACCTTGTCACAGCCCTGCCGGGACTGACCGGCCTCACCACCTGACACAAACAGGCAGCTCCAGCACGAACGAACACCTCCAGCACAAACAAGCACCTCCAGCACAAATGGTTATGAGCTGGGTGAACCACACAAAAAATAAAAACACATGCACACACACAGGCACACACACCGGCACACACACGCAGGCACAAACACATGCATGGACACACACACGCACACACAGGTCACCCTACTTCACATAATAAATGTCTATTGCTTGCTTTCAGGGTCATAGAAGATTAGCCTTAACCGAATATGTGAATACCGGCTCTCCAAATGAAGCATGAAACTTCTTCAAAAAAAAGCATGTCTGCTCAAACGCTAGAAGCAGACTTCCATGAACTGTAATTGGCTGATGTTGGCAACTGCAGTAACAAGCCAGTTTCAGGAAGTGAAATAAGCAGGTTATTGGTGTGGGCTGAAAATGTTGCTGGTGACATTTAAATGTTTGCTGACTGGTGTGTCTTAGTCATCACTTATTCAGACTCAGTAAAGATATACTGAATATTTGCACTGCAAGCGCGGTCAGAGATAATTAAAATAACGATATGTGCAGAACTATGAACTTCCTGCTGTAGCCTGTAGCATCAGACGTGTGGCCATGTCTCTATTCTGAGAGGAACTCTAGAGAGCGTCTGGAATAAACACCTCCAGACCACACATCCATCAGCACCACACTGACAGTGTGGATCTCTGCCCACCTCTAGTACAGAGGCAGAGTGCCAATCGGTATCTATGGTACCGTGCAACACTTAGGAGGTCCAATCAGTATCTATGGTACCGTGCAACACTGAGGAGGTCCAATCAGTATCTATGTTACCATGTAACACTTAGGAGGTCCAATCAGTATCTATGATACAGCGCAAAACTTGGAAAATCCCATCAGTATCTATGGTACTGTGCAACACTTAGGAGGTACAATCGGTATCTATGGTACCATGCAATGCTTACTGTAGCAACACAAAGTTTCGGACTGCTGAATCTAGCTGTCTTATATATTATTGCATGTCTTACATATCATTACATATACTATGTCTTATGTACGGACACATGCAACTATATTACACGTACAAAGCTAATTCGTAAAACCATGATAGACACATTTACACAATCAGTTTTATTTATTGGTAGAGTACAGTACTAATGACGTGAGTTGGCAACTCGTAGCTACCTGCGTGCTTGGATGTTTAGGGCTTTCTCTCCCTCCCTCCCTCCCTCTTTCCCTCTCTCCCTCATCTCTCCCTTTCTCTCGCTCCCTCCCTCCCTCCCGTTGTTGTTTTGTGACAGTTGCAGGCATTGCAGCAGTTGATTGGATTCCTAAACCTGCGCTGCTCGTTCACTTTGGGGAGAAACAGCCAGTCGAAAATGTCAAACAGGTCGGCAGGCAAGAGCACTCCCAACTCATTCCACCGTTGACTTCTAAATTATTGTTTGGGGGTCTGGCAGCGTAATCAATTCAATAGCTCGCTTCAGTGGTTATCTCGAAATATAGCCCCAGTAATCCCAGCTTGGTGGCAAAATCTCCTGACAGAGGTTACAGGGAGTCACATATCTCGAATGCTTCTACTTAAAAATATACTCCAGTGGGATTCAAAACATTTAGTGTTGAGACCATTTATATGAAAGAAAGAATGAAACTGTCATGCTCTAAAAAGCCTTTATTAAAGAATAAAATGAGGGAAATTGAAGCACCGAATGAGCCGAACAGGTGAGTTAACCACATTCAGGTAAAGCACAGGTACGTAAGCAAAACTGAAACCATAAGGTATGGGATACAGGAAACAGGAAGTGGGCTCCAGGGTGTTTTTGGGGGGGGGGTCACATGGGTACTAAGTTACCACAGGGCTTTCATTTCAGGAAACGGGGACGGAAGCCAGCTAACCTGTTTTGGGGCCAAAAGACACAACGCGGTAGTGCAGCCTAAAATTAAACACGCACTTTACCAGATGGGTAAAAAAACGAACCAACACCACCAGGGCTGGGAGGCCACACCATCCCACAATTCCCTAGGAAGCAGAGAGGGACCTTCCATTCCGGAGGGGTGGAAAAATCACGAGCTGCCCCGCGTGAAGCTGAGATCCACACGGCTTTCCCTGGCCGTTAAACCGGAGCGCTAGCCAAGTGAGTGTGAGATTCCAGAAAGGATTTTTACTTTTATTTTTAGCAAGCAAAAGGTTTCAAAGCCCCAGTTATATCCCATAAAACCGGGCCTGACAACAGCCAGCATCTCTCTCTCTCTCTCTCTCTTTCATTCTGTCTCTTACACTTTTCCCTCTCTTGCCCTCCCTCTCTCACCCTCTCTCCCTTCCCTCTCTCTCTCCCTCTTTTGCCCTCTCACCCTCGCTCCCTTTTTCTCTCTCTCCCTCTCTTGCCCTCCCCCCTCCCTCTCCCCCCCCTCTCTCTCTCTCTCTCTCTCAGTCTCCTTCGTTTACTGACGACCGTGAGGGAAAACAGTATCGGGTTTCTGACGGCTTCCCTGGCCGGTGGACTGAGTGCGTTTTGGGATTACTGAGCTTACAGCAATGAGGTTTAATTATACAGGCAGGTCTGCACTGGGTCCTGTGGATAAGCAGAGCTGGGGGGGGGGGGGGGTGTCGGGGAACTCACTGGTCAAAACTGAATGCCATGAACTGAGCACCGAGAGCTAAATACATATAAAACAATTCACAAAAATACAAAATCAGGCAGGATGAAAACAGGGTACAGTCTCCACAAGAACTGAGCATCAGGAGGTATCCAGGGGAAGAGAAGGGGAGTATGGTGGAGAGAGGGAGAAGGTGAGTAACATGGAGAGTGAGGCTACCCCGCTGGAAAATCCAACTAAGCCAGCTCGACCAGCTTAAACCATGTTGAGCTGGCACCTAGTCTGATCTGGTCAACCAGCTACTGGCTGTTTCAAAACCTAGCTTGAGCTGTTTTTCTGCAGCAGGGAAGTAACGCAAAGAGAGAGAAAACGAGCAACATGGTGAGAGAGAAGGCGAGTAACGTGGAGAGTGAGAGAAGGCCATTTGGTGCAGGGCTGACGGACGGCTGGGACCCTTTGCGGTTTAGATGTTTTTCCAACCTTAACCCACCGGCCCCCCGTGCTAGCTCTTAAAAACAGAAAAAAAAAGAAAGAGAAAAAAGGCTTTCTTTTCCCAGCACGTACAGTACAGTGCACCCCTCCACACAAAAGAGCCTGACAATCACTCCTCGGGACACCTGTTAGCCTCGCGCAGACTACGGGCGAGCGGCTTTCGCTAAACAGCTCGGCTTCAAAGCCCCGGCACCGCCGCCTTCCTCCCCAAGAATAATAAAGAGCGCAAGGGGCTCCACAACACGGGTTCCATATCTAGGGGGATTAAGCCATTAAGTCCCACGGCCGTAATCCTACAGTACGTGACGTCTTATTGCTTTTAGCGACGCGAATTAGCCCTGAACTTTCGCCTGCCAGTTCCTTTCTGTCAGCTCCCCACTCAGCGGAGGCGCGAGAAGGCTCGCGGTGTTATGACAGAAAATGTCGTTATCCCATTACCCACAACCACCCCGCCGGGCGCTGCCGAGGACAAAACACCGTGGCTTTCTCGAGAGCCTTGTTTTGGGGTGACCTCATCAGGCAGGAATTGGGGAGAACGGCGGGGCTCGAGAGCGAGGGAGAGCGGACTGGGAACGCGGAACCCGACAGCTGAGTGCGAAAACGGGAAGCCCGCTGGCAGGAGGGGGAGAGAAATAAACTTAGCACCTGCTACTGGCTGTCCCCGAGCCCCCCACACGTTTCGTGACAACCCCTGTGAAGTTACACCCCCCCCCCCTCCAACCCCCCGCTACCCAACCCCATGTTCTGGAGGGCTGTAACCGGGGGAGAGGAACAATATTTACATTTTGCGTGCTCCGACTTCCATTTGCTCGGGGTGCCATTATCCGATGTAATGACTTCATTGGAGCTGTAACCGGCCTACTGAGCGTGCCCAGAGGGAGCTCTGCCGGAATCGCAACCGACACCAAACCCACGCTGGGTTCCCAAAAAGGTTTCCTGCCCCGGCTACAGACTGGTGGAACCTTCTCTGCCTGCCAGGAAGTGTCACGTGATCAAAATTAACACCAAACCAGTTCTCCCTTGACCCTCCCCACCCCCACCCCACCTGACCAGCGCCTGGTATTTTGGACGTCCACGTACCTCCAGCCCTGAGTGCACAGACCTTTCTATGTCCAGCTATTTGTTTGTTTTTCTTTGCAGCGCAGTGAGGTCTCCGTTCGTTGGTCCGGTCGCAGTAGCCAGACCCCGGATCACGGCGGTCCGCCCCAGAACAAAAGACCAGCACTGGCAGCACTTCCACACATTCCTCATCTCCACTTCCTCGTGTTGGGAAATATTCAGAGGTGGGATCAATTAGGCCAGAGGGGGAATGCATACCTGTTCAGGGGTTCAGAGGAGCGGATCTGGAAGCGATGGAGGGGTCAAAGAGGGGACGAACGTGACTGGCTGTAACTCACAGCGCTAACGACAGGCCCAAGAGGGGCAACAACAACTCAACAGTGGGGCAATAATACCGCTGTGGGGCAACAACACAGCTGTGGGGTAAGAATACAACTATGGGGTAACAACTCCCCTAAAAACGTCTGCTACAGTGCCCCCCCCACCTGTTCTGCAATCACCAGGGTCATTTCCACAGACCATTCTCACTTTTTTATTTCCTTTTTTTCTTTATACTGTTTATACTGTAGACAGTTAAGGACATTTTCATAATTGTGTGCGTGTGCACGTATGATTGTATGAGTGAATATTTTGTATGTGTACTTGTGTGCTTGTATATACATAGTGAGTGCTGGATACAGTACATATCGCACACATCTTCCTGAATTTGTTTCTCTACACTTCTGTCATCATTACTGCACACTCATGTTAAGTGGCACTTATGAACAAACACTTATGTGGCTCAAGGGGGCATGGTACAGTAATGACAACTGGCCCTGGCAGCAAAGAGCCATTGTCAGGGTGAAGTGGAGAGCAGACACAGAGCTATGCTAAGCTACGCTATGCTAAGCTAAGCTAAGCTACACTAAGCTATGCTATGTTAAGCTATGCTACGCTAAGCTATGCTACGCTAAGCTATGCTACACTACGGTGCAGTGTGGGCCCGATCCTCATCTGTCAGGACATTATGAAATACTCCCGGACAGATGAGCGCGCTCAGTGCTGTGTTCGGCCTTGAGAGATGTGAATAGCAGTGATGACAGCTCGACCGAGGGCCCCTCTCCGTTCTGTATTGAGACGTTTCCGTGACACACAACTCGGAAAAAAACCCCTGAGCAGGCTTCTTGTCACGATCGGGAGAGGCTGGTAATGAACTTACGCGGATGTGAGCTAATTCAGTTACGCAGGATTTTGACTGCGGGGTTTCTACTGATATGGAAAAGGCTTTTGTTTTCAGGAAAAATAAAATAACGACACGGCTTCTACATCTGCCTTCCATGTCAGCAGCGCCGTAATGCTGATTTATTCAGCTATTCTGTACACCTTGACTGGATTAGTCACAGCGATTCACGTGTCTGTTTTTGCCCCGTTTTTATCCAAATAAAATGAATGAAAAGGGTTCATTTGGATTAATATGGGGACGTAAATGAGAGAAGGCCACTTCCACGTGACCTGGTTTTGTCTGTGTTGAAAGAGAGAATGAGGGAGAGAGAGAGAGATGTCATGTGTCAAATGTCATACAGATGGCAGCAAGGTGTGAGTATCAGGACAAGGTCCTAGGAAGGCTACTAATCTGCTTATTAGTACACACACACACACAGACATAAATACACAAAAACCACGCACACACACTTGCGTATTAGCATACTTGCGCACACACTCACACACACACACACACATGCCCCCCTACACACGCACACACACACACACACTCACACTTTCATACTTGCGCACACACACACATCCCCCATTACACGCACACACACACAGATAAGGCTGCCGTCTGGTAACAATCAGAACCGTTCCGCACGCTTAATCGACCCAGACAGGTGTGGCAGCTCCAGGAAATCTACGGGGAACGTGAAAAAACCCCACAAAAGAAACAGCGCAAATGATAAAAGTTCAAAAGCCCTTCCTTACTTTAAAGGAGTAAAGCAATCAGCGTACTTCTGCTGATTAGCATGTTGCGATTCTGCGTTCTCTCCGACAGCACCTACGCTGCCCCGTGATTGGATGGCCTCTGTAATCTCTCTGTTTCCATTGGCCCACGTACAGTTGCCCTGGCAACCTCGCGTCGACTACAGCGCGCCCTTCCGTTTTAAATAAGCACCCTGCAGACGGCCTGCTAAGTGCGCTATCCACAACCATGTCATTAGGGAGGGTCAGAACCACCCGGTTCACGAGCGAACGGTACACGGGTTCGGAGGAGGAGGTACGGTCAAAGAATACGATGACACAAATGGCGTAACGGCTGCATTGGGGACGATACAAAGCTCCCATAATACACACGGTAATCCTGGCATCACCCTCTCCCATATGTGTTTATGTTGTATGGATATGAATGTTAAATCAACTCTTAGAGAGTACTATGCTCCCTGTTGGACTCATATACTGTATACTCTATGAGAGTTGAAGTAACACTGGACATTAGTGTATATACACTGTTATATATTACATTACATTACAATATTGGCATTTGGCAGACGCTCTTATCCAGAGTGACGTACAGTTGATTAGACTAAGCAGGAGACAATCCTCCCCTGGAGCAGGTTAAGGGCAGGGTTAAGGGCCTTTCTCAAGGGCCCAATGGCTGTGTGGATCTTATTGTGCCTACACCGGGATTAGAACCACCGACCTTGCGCGTCCCAGTCATTTACCTTAACCACTACACTACAGGCTGCCCTATATAACAAGTACGTCCCTCTAGGAGAGAGCGTCTGCTCTATGAATGTAATGGAATGTAATGGAATGCATATTTACGCAAACAGTTCACCTTCCAGCACCTTTTTCAAGGATAGCAGTTTGAGATCCCTGCAGGGGGGGTGAACAGCGGTGAGATGGTGAAAATGTATGCACAGGCAAGTCTGCTGGATTCCTATGGGGGCCTTACCCTCAGGTTTTTACTGTTCACTCATTCTGACCTGTCTAAGCAGGGCGGGTCACCCAGAATGCAACGCTGCCCCACTGGGGGGGTATCTTCTGTGACAGAGGGCAGCAATTAGCAAGTCTCGCTCGAGGTGAAGGACGGTGGCCTGGCTCTTTGACGGCAGTTAAAATGGCTGACGCTCCTTTCTGGAATATACTTTACTGCGCCGGGTGACCCTCCCCTGTGTGGTCCGGCAGCTGGGACTCGTCAGGAATGTCTCAGGCAGTCGGAAAGACACAAATTACGGAAGGCCGCCCCTTCTGGAAACACTCTCTCCGGCCCTGGGGGGGGGGGGCGGGAAGGTGTCCGAGTTTCCTGCTAGGTGCATCTGCGTTATGTCACCGGCGCTCCCCGGAAAATCCTGGAAGTTCGTCCAGAGTCCGAAACGCACCGGCGCTGCCAGAGAGGTGGAAACACGGGCGCTCGAAATTCATTAGCTCCCTTTTCCGACTCCCGCCGCCAAAGTTAATCACCCTTCCCGCCCCTTTGTTTGTGAAATTAGGGCTAACGGGCGGCCTCTACAGCCCTAGCACACCGCCCAGGCCTAAACGGCCGGACTTGTGTGGCTTTTTAAAAAAGGCCAATGGAGTGACACCTCCTCGGGCGTTCTCTCTATCGTCTCATGCTAATTAACCCGGACCTTAGAACCTCGCGTCTTAATTGCTGCCATGGCGACGGCCTCCCATTCACGGGATCTGTATAAAGCCGTCGCCCCTTTGGAATACGGAACTCGGGCGGAGTCGTTTGGGTTTTATCGCCATTAGTACGTCAAACAAATAAAGCTCGTCTCTTTTTACGCCTCGCCGAGTTTGAATCTCCCTGCCACGCGAAGCCGAGAGAGAGATCGCGCTCTCTCTCTCTCTCTCTCTCTCTCTGTCTCTCGCGCTCTCCCTGTCTCTCTCTCCTGCTCCTTCTCTCTCTCTCTCTGTCTCTCGCTCTCTCCCTGTCTCTCACTCCTGCTCTCTCTCTCTCTCTCTCTCTGTCTCTCGCGCTCTCCCTGTCTCTCTCTCCTGCTACTTCTCTCTCTCTCACTCTGTCTCTCTCTCTTTCCCTCTCTCTCTTTCCCTCTCTCTCTCTCTCTCTTTCTCTGTCTCTCTCTCTCCCAGCGCAGTGATTCAGGAGGGCCTTCACATTTTTGACATTTTCTGGAGCAAACAATTTGACAGCCGGAATAAAAACATCACGCGGGCTTTCAAAGAATGGTATTTTGTGAGCTTTAACAGGGTATTTTCAGGGTATTCATTCTGGTGGACAGATGGGAACGGTGACATTATGAGGAGCAGTAAGGCACGGTATCTTTTTCACAGAACTGGACTGGAGGTTTTCCTTCCCGAGGGGGCTGTACCTACCCTTGAAAAAGGTGTTTACCACTTCTATTGCTGATGTCACAATCACGAGAATACAGTACTATAAAAATAAACATTCCAACAAAACCTGTCCATCAAAAGGGTTAACCTGAGCTGCTTCTGTGAAATATTCATCAGTGTGAATGAACTGCACGTCTGCACAGATAACAGATAATCAGGAAAAAGGATACCTGTAAACATGAAATGTAAACAACAACAAATTGAAACAGATGACAGCAGTTCCTAAACGAGCAAACGTTTTTTTTCCCTCTGCCTTTTGAACACACACCTACACGCACACACACACACACACACACACACACACACACACGTGCGCACACACAAACGGCAGCCTTCCGTTTTGTTTCAACAAGCCAGAAGTCAAAAGGGTAACGTTTTCTGACAAGAAGCCCGCTCTCTCCCTCCAGGTGCTGACTACCGGAATACCCTGAATTCCAGCGAGACAGGGGCGTAAATCCCCCCCCACGCCGCGCTTAAAGCACACACGTTTAAACAATAAAGAGAGTTAAATGTGTGTGACACTAATGTAACCCAGTGTAACTTCAGCAGATTACCTCTATCCTGCACCCCCTCGTGCAGGTCCAGCAAGGGAGAGGGTCATTAACATAGCTCTTTAAACTCCCTCCAGCTATTTCTCTTTAAACCACCCGTTCCCCCCTAACCCCCCCGCCCTTGTTTATTAAGCTCTTGCCACAGGCAGGGGGTGAGAGCGTAGCAGGAGATCTCCTCCAAACCAACAGCCGCTTTCAGCTGGTAGCTACCGACTCCAGGATTAGCGCATATTCCCCAAAATCTTATAATTAGCAGCTGCATAAAACAGGCAGGCTACCTCACAGCCTCAAGCATATTGTACTTCCTCCATAAAAATAATAGACTAACAGCACTTTTTTTTTTTTTGGAGGCAGGCTAACTTTCACCAACTCTCTTGCTGAACAGCAATCTATTTTAACTGTTAACATTCTCTCTTTCTCTCGCTCTCTCTCTCTTTCCCCGTCTCTCTCTCTCTTCTTTGGTTTTCAGGAAATGCACATTGTCACATCCCTGTTGTTTAGTAGCGTGTAGTTCAGAGTTAGAGGGGAAACAGCAGGATTAAACAGAGCTCACCAAAGGAGGGGGGGAGGGAGGGAAGAATAAGAGAAAACAAACACAAATCAAGCCTATAATTAAGACATGGGGCCCCCCTCTGTGTGTGTGTGTGTGTGTGTGTGTGTGAGAGTGTGTGTGAGGGTGTGTGTGTGTGTGTGTGTGTGTGTGTGTGAGAGTGTGTGTGTGTGTGAGGGTGTGTGTGTGTGTGTGTGTGTGAGTGTGCGTGTGTGTGTGTGTGTGTGTGTGTGTGTGTGTGTGTGTGAGGGTGTGTGTGTGTGTGTGTGTGTGAGTGTGTGTGTGTGTGTGTGTGTGTGTGTGTGTGTGTGAGAAGGATAACTGCTTTGGGCATCAAACGGAAGGGCCCAGGGCAGAACCGGGGGTCAGGGACTGAGGAATGAGGGGAGACCCAACTACAGCCCCAAAAAAAAAATAAAACAGTAATGAGGGTTCGGTCGACGTCCAGGTGTTCTGCTCGGCTGTTATATGACTTTCACCACTTGACCTTTCACTCCTCTTACTGCCCCACCACACCCCTCCCTGCCTACATCATTACCACCCTCTGGTCCCTGCGCTCAGTTAGTAGAGCAGTGCACTAACAATGCAAAGGTTGTGGGTTAGTATAGAAGTGCACTGATAATGCAAAGGTTCTGGGTTAGTATGGAAGTGCACTAACAATGCAAAGGTTGTGGGTTAGTATAGAAGTGCATTAACAATGCAAAGGTTGTGGCTTAGTATAGAAGTGCATTAACAATGCAAAGGTTATGGGTTAGTATAGAAGTGCATTAACAGTGCAAAGGTTGTGGGTTAGTATAGAAGTGCATTAACAGTGCAAAGGTTGTGGGTTAGTATAGAAGTGCATTAACAATGCAAAGGTTGTGGGTTAGTATAGACCCAGTGCACTGCTTGTGAAAGCACATCCTGTTCATTGCTTCGGATAAAAGCATCTAGTAAGATGCCTATCTTTCCAGGTGACAGTGCCAAGCATTCTTATGTGGTCAGTTCTTGGACTTGGAACTGTACTTCCCCTCTAAGGGTTTCAGCACACGTGATTATGGGTAAGGACTTTGTTGTAAGACATTGTGGATTGGAGCGCATGCTAAATTCTTGCAATGTAATGTAATGTAAAAACCCCTCTTTCCACTGTTACCCCTCCCTACCCTGACTGCCCACTCTGTTACCCCCCCCCCCCCCACAGCCCACTCTAATATTGTCCCCCTAACACCCCCAGCCAGCCCCCCCCCCCCCCTTCAGCCTAGATGCTCAGCAAATATTTTCCAGCAGTAGTTTCCATTACAATAGAAGAAGAAGAGGAGGGCAGGGAGAGGAATGCAGAAGCGGAGCCTCTTTTTTTTCGTTTAACACTTTCTAGTGTTGACGAGGCAGAGCAGGTGGCACTCTGGGGTGGGATGGGGTAAGAGGGGGGGGGGGGTTAAATTTGTAGCACCACTTCGTTACAAACCCGCGATGACTTTCCAGATTTCGCAAAAGGCACCATGGCGACGTGTTTTTTAAAGTGTGTGTGTGTGTGGGGGGGGGGGGGCTCCTCTCTCTGCTTTCCTTTCTCAGCTTTCGGGCACATTTGGTAACCGGGAGCGGGACAGGGGTGCAGGTGGGTGGAGGCACGACATATTTCCCCTTATTTTGGCGGTGCCCGCGCCTCCTTCTACTCTCTCCCCCTCTGTAATTTGTTGCCGGGGGGAATCCCATAAATTCTCCTCGCCGCCTGCATACACGTTCCTGGATTATCCAACAGCGTTTCCCCGGTAACGCCGGTGCTTTAGCGTCGGTGGCTGTGACCGTCTCCTCAGTGTAGTCCCCCCCCCCCAACACAGAAAACTTGAGCTCCACTCCCAGCCTCAGAGATATACAAACATCTCCCATAAATACACAAATGTGGCCATATTGTTTTTCCAATACATGTTAATAGGACCATATTTCTGAATATGGAAATAAGTTACGCCTGCGGTCATCTGCACACAAGGCTTGGCGATAGCCGACTCTACTTTGTTTCCTCTGCAAAAAAAAAAGCGGAATAAATTATAAAACAGAGAAATAAACTTTGCGTGTGCAATTTGCAAATATGTCCTTTAATTAGTTATTACTGACACCCTTGGCTTTAATGAAACACAGACTGTCAAATAGCTGTAAACAAATGATTATTTAAAAAGTGAAATAAGTAAATAATCATACATTCATAAGATTAGGCGAATACAATCACAGTGTCACCGTGTTACGCTCCCACAATATCTGAAATTTGTTTGTGAATTTGGGCGATTAGCAGCAGGTTATGCTCTGACAGCTCGAACAGATGGGCTAATTTATGACAAAAACCCGGCAACACCTGACACCGTACACAGATTTCACTGCAACCACGTCAGCTGCCTCCCCGAATGAATAATCCAGGAGTGAGATGTGGGATCATTGTTCTTGGTGGTTTGGACAGGTGTGCCTCCCCTGGTCAGTTCAGGTGAGATGTTAACTGAAACTGATGAAAAACTGATAATCTGAAGTTTTGTTTTGCTGGAGACAGGGGGTAGGGGTGTGATGACAACTAAGACCACACCCTTCTGCTTCATCACTGTCCAGCAGCTCATCTCTGCCTCTCTACCATCTGACACCATCTTAGAAGAGAAGTAGCTGACAGCTAACTGGACAAACAACAACACCACCAGCCTACAGTCCTAACACTCAACTACAGTCCTACCAAGGCCGTTGAACTACAGTCCTAACAATAAACTACAGTACTGACACCTAACTACAGTCCAAACAACTCCACTGAACTACAGTCCTAACAATAAACTACAGTCCTAACAATAAACTACAGTCCTGACACTCAACTACAGTCCTAACACTCAACTACAGTCCTAACAACTCAGCTGAACTAAAGTCCTAACAATAAATTACAGTCCTGACATTTAACTACAGTCCTAACACTCAACTACAGTCCTACCAGCACCGCTGAACTACAGTCCTGACAATAAATTACAGTCTGAACAACTCCACTGAACAACAGTCCTAACAATAAACTACTTTCCTGACACTCAACTGCAGTCTTGACCATACACTACAGTCCTAATATCTCCACTAAACTGGCTAGAACAAGCTGGAATAATCTCATTGGAAAAATGTCATTATTTGTATTTTTTTTTCTTTACTTGTAAAGACAAGCTGACATTTAGCATTGGTACGGAAGGGTTAAAAGCATCGGCCGATGATGGTTTGAACGACGGTTTAGAAATCCACATCGCCAAAGCAGACTGAACAGCGTCTACTGAACGGATCAGCAATGTTAGCCTACACTGTGCCTTCATCGCAGAAACAAAGATTTCATTTTAAGCCTTTTAGAACAGGAATGAGACGCACAAAAGGAAAAATTCTTCTGATGTGAGAACAAGGCAAACACTGCGTGCTTTTCATACTGACTCCCATCTCTGCCACCCCGAACGTGGCATCCAAGTTTTTAAAAAAAGAACGAGTAGGACAAACATTCTTCCCTGGACACTCCTCACGAAACTGTAAATCAGCGCGTCCGTCAGGCAGGGGAGGGAGCAGGAACTCAACTCCAGGTTGTTGTTGTCAGTTAATTTGTCTGCATCTTCTCTCTCCCCCGCCCCCCCCCTCCCCCTGACAGTGCCACCATTCTTTGCTGAAGTTCTGCCCGGCAACATCAGGGTACAGGACAAATCTGGGGTCGCAGTGACACACCTCTCTTTCATTAAACCGCCTCCCACACCACACTGTAACCTCTGAATGGACGTTTTCATTTACCGCCACCTAAAAATATGTTGAGCTCCCTCTTCACCTCATTAACTTAATTCATTTAATTACGGCTAATGACTGATCATTAGTAATAACAGCTACTAAACTGTACTGCACTGAAAACTTAAAGAGTCTTTACAAAAACTTCATGGATACCACCCAACTTAAATTATACGTCCCGAAATGCTTCTTGAGTTGGCTATTTAAAGTTATTATTCTGATTTGTAAGGGATAAACACGCTTATCTGAAGCATGTACACTATACTGAGTGAGTTCACTGTTCTAGGGATCGTTATTAGCTCAATCTATCGCACTCCTTCATTAGAACAACACGGTTGTGTACCAGCCATTGTTCAACGTTTCATTCTGACATTACTGAAACGCACAAGAATTTCTGTCACATTCCCAGAGCCTGATTCACATCCAGGAAACACGATTCGCCGAGAAACCATAAACCAACAAAAAGACGTTGCGTTTGTAGAAGGATGACAGGATCCTGTAATTAAAAAATCAAATGCCTCGGCCCTGAAACCTGTGATTATCCCCATAACATTTAACCCCGGTTAGCTCTGAATCACGAACAGGGTTTTTATTCGGTTTTATTTGACGTTTTTAATGGGTAGAGAGTGAAGGCCCAGACGTTCTCTCAGCTCCGTGCTGTGTGTGGTGTCTGCTCCACTAAAAACCTCCCACTGCTTAAGCCCGCAAAGATCCAGATGCACTCGCTAAAAATAATAAAATAATGTGGGGTTTTTTTAATAAACTCTAAATCTGTTCATTGTATCTGCTTCCCACTACAACAGACTGAATATACTTCATAATTGACATTATAGTAAACCCCTCTCATGTGGCTTTATTTGAGAACAAAAGTAATCAGAAAACAATTATGTCTGTTATGCACAGTGGGTCAATTGTTAACCGCAGTTTTAAACTCCAGCTAAGACCATGAGCATTTGAATTCCCTTCAAAAAAAAACTTTTGATTCTTTTCAATGAAGCTTCAGTTCTTACGCTGTCGAGCTCATGAGCCCAGCGTGCAGGTATTCTGCCAGTTGTTCACCAGGTGAGTCACAGCCAATGGAAAGCTTGGATGAGCCATAAGAGGGTGACTCATTCAGAGGTGAGAAGCAGGTGTCCACTTCGGACCAGCTGGTTTTCTACCCGAAGAAAGGAATCATGGGGGCGGTACCGCTTACACCAAGGTGCTATAATTACGACAGCTGGGTGGCAAAACCATCAAAATGTTTTTTTAAATGTTTATCTTTTCCTTAGTTACTGAATTATACAGGCTTTGATAAATACATTTGGAGACCAGATTGTGTCTTCTGAGCCAGTGTTTCTCAACTCCAGTCATCGAGACCCACTTGCCAGAAGGTTTTTGCTGTAACCCGGAACCAGGAACTCAACACACCTGTTTAATTGACTGAACCAACAAATCAAACCACCAGCAATGCGCTTGATGAGTAAAGTCCTGAACACTGCTCCATGCTCCTCTGTCTGCTTTTGAACTGAATGCAAGTGTTCAGCGGTATTCCTGAAATATATTTTTTTGATTTATACGTCTCCATGGTGAGATGTGCGAGATTCTTAAAGACATCTTTTCTGAAGATGAGTCATGACATCATAACTGCAGAACCCATTTCAGCCCAGAGCACACTTTCCACTGGGTGACGGGTGAGATAAATTCAGAGCTTTCTGTTTTAAAACCCGCTGCACAGCATCTGCTTTAGTGAATGCTACAATAACATAAACACATTCATCCTAAAAACATACACACAGGTCCTGCACTTCCATTCACATTTAGCTATTTATTAGACACTCATACGCTGCAAAAAAGACAAAAAAATGTAATCTCAGCAAGCATCACATTCTTATCTTTAGTCTTCAAATATTATTCCTATTACTTTGTTTAGTAAATAACATACAAAATACTGTCGGTGAGGTGAGACATTTTGATAAACAAGATTTATCAATGGGTTAAGAACATTTTACTTGATATTTGTTTTTAGTCGATGAATTGAACTTCATTTCATGTCCTGACTACACTGAGAGGGAAGCGACCCTCGGCCCCAGAAGTCGCAGAGTGATGATGTCACTTCCTTGGCTTGAGCTTTACAAGCCAAGCTCAGCATCTCCACCCGACTGTTCTCTGTGCTGCAGCACCCCGTCCCCCTCACCCCCATCCCTGTCCCCCAATATCTAAACATCCATCCCCAATCAGGAAGGCAGATTCACTGAAAATCTCTGTTAATCTCCAGAGACAGAAAGAAAGAATAAACGTTCTCCACCTTCAGTCTGCAGGTACTGAGGCTTGTACCTGCATTGTCAGACTGCGCCTGTCGCTCTATCTGTTTTATGAGTCGCCTTGGCTACTGGCGTATGTCACATGACCGCTGGCGGGCACGGCGGGCGGGTACCGGAGCGAAAGGCGCAAGACGCGTTCCCGCCACAGCGTGAGACCGCGCTGCCTCCTGAAAACAAAGACGGACGAGGGCGCTAATTAAAGACACCAAATGACAGAATTAAAAAAAAATGTGCCTGCTATTCCACTCGAGTGCCACTAATGCTGATGGAGGGTGCTCCAGCGGGGGGCTGGGGGTTTTAGGGGGGCTGTGGGGGGCATTGTGCGTGGGGGTTTCCGAACCCGATTCTCAGCCAAACACAGGGACAAGAGTATGGGAACCAGCATCAGAAGCAAAACCGCTACAAATACTTAAAAAATCCTCTATACAGTATGGGGATGCAGAAGAAAGACCTAAGACCAAATGAGCAACAGGCTTGGCTGTAAAAACAGGAGAACCGCAACGGAACTCTAAGTCAGAACTCTAAAAACGCACTTCAGAAAAATGAATATTAGTGTTGTAACACATTTTCCCCCCAGAAGTCAAACGGTAAAGTGATTTAGTAATTTTCACTCATATTGAGAATATTGTTTTTGTCTGTCTTACTGAGGGTGAAACTCCAGAGGAAATGATGGCCACGGCTCAGTTGCTAGGATACAGGTTGCAGTAAAAGGCTTAAAGAATCACCAATCCTCATTACCTGCAGTCACATGCACACACAAACACACACAGCCACATGCATACACACACATGCAAGCACGTGCACACACACATGTGCATGCCCAACAACGCACATGCACATACGCACATGAACACACAAACACACATGCATGCCCGGGCACTCTCACTCAAGATCTCTAAAACACACACACATTCCCCACATGTGCAATCAATCATAAACACACACTCTTCCTCTCTCTCTTACTAAATGACACACACACACACACACACATCTGTCTCCTGGAACAACAGCTAGAGCACACAAGCTCAATCTATAAATGTCACAGCAATCAAACAACTGGGACTGCTACCATAAAGCTCACACACAGTGAGGAAAGACGTGACCGTGTAAAAATACACAGTCCCCCAAGATTGTGTTCACAATTAACTGCCTGTATCTATTTCACAACTGTTCATTACATAAAGTTACTAATATACAAAGTAAAGATACCTCCTAGCAATTTGTTTTTGCCTTGCCCCTATGTGTTTCACAATCAGAACTTTGGTATCAACATATTGGCTTGCCTACTTTGTTTATCTATAAAATGTTCCAAATTTTACAAGTGCAATGGAACAAAGCAACAGTGGTATGGCAGACTGCTACATTTAATTGCTTTTGGACAAATAAAGACACTGCGCCCATTTCAAATGGCTGGGGTGTCAGAGCTGACATTACCCTGGTAGATCTGTGAATCATGCCAATCTCCTCTTCCCAGAAACTCAGAAAACTACCTTGTATTGCGTGAGCCAACTCTGCCGAATTAATCAAAAACAGGCTCAGCATCTGAGCAACTATTCTGACACGGTCCATAACACTTGAATGAAGCCTGATTTAAAAACCAGCGAACACATTGACACGATTCTGACATAAGTTTATTTGAATTTAGTTTAATTAATTTCATTCATTTTTGTATTTTCAATGCTTGACAAAACATTACTAATGAGTCACAGGGGTACTGGCATGAAAGCACTCAGCTATCCAACTTAATAACACTTAGTAATACTGCTCCAAATGAAATACACCAGGATACTTATAATACAGACCAGGGTTCAGCCAACATGCCCTTGAATTTCACCTTAAAATAAACACACAAAAACATGATGCATTACTTCACAAATACAATTTGCCAAATGCAATTTGGGTGATTGCAGAAGTCACCAAATTGTGCATGAAACAAAACAACCAAAAAAAGTCAGAGTTGTGTGAGTCAGAGAAAGGCTGGGCTGAGGTCCCAGGGCCTTGTCCAGGAGCTGAGAGATGGCCTGAGATCACAGGTTCAGGAGCAGGGAAGAGAAAGTGTTTAGTGTGTGCTGAAGTACAGGTTCTCCATTGCTGTGCTTTGATCTGTAACCCGGCGAGCTGTTTAGGGCTGTGTTTGCGAGCAGGAAACATTCCTTCCACCGAACAGACCTCCCACTGCACCACGGTCCTGATCAAGTCATATTCACACTGAGCCCAGCCTACCCAGTGACTGTGCATCACTCACATTCAACTTCATTTTCTTCTGTGTATCCCTTATGGCTATCACTCAGCCCAGTTTACAATTTCACACACGGAGCTGAACATTTCTCATTAATATTCCTCACCTTTAAAGGATGTTTATGTTCCATGGCAACAGGTGAATTCTTTCCGTTTTCATCTCCAAAACATGATATTAATAGCTTTATGCTAACAGTCAATCACCAATCCCGTGCAGGTTTCATAGAGAAAAAGCATATCTAGAGTGTAGGGCTGCCCTCTAACAGAACGGTCTGATATACACTCAGAGAGCACTTTATTAGGTATTTATTAGCCTTTTTTTTTTCTGCTGCTGTAACCTATCAACTTAAGAGTTACGATGCGTTACGAGTTCAGAGATGCTCTTCTGCATACCACTGTAATGTGGTTATTTGCGTTAATGTTTTTTGCATCATTCTCTGCAAACTCAGCGAGCGTGCATTAACATCCCTGGTCAAGACAAGGCAGCCACACCCAGTCAAGTAACTTCCATCTTGCTCTTGTAAAGACACCTAGGTTTTCTCCCAGGGAAAACCCAGGGAAAGTACTTAATTGGACAGCTGGACAGAGCCTTTCCACAAGGGCAAATTTACAAGAACTGTATGTATTTGTTGTGAACAACAGAACTACTTCCAAATAGGATATTAGTTCAGCAGACTATAGATCCCTAGTGGACTGTATACACAATGCTACATGAAACTATCATAGTGGCAGTTAGTCAGAAAATCTACTGAAATATTATGCAACTGAAATTATAAAAAGGATGAAAAATCAAGACTGACATGACAAACTTTTTTTAAATACTTTTTTTCAAATTGAAATTCAAATGACTTCCAGGCTGAAATTTAATGTACAGTGGGAATTTAAATGAAAACTACATATCACCTCCCAGAAAAACCTTCAGTGACCTTTACACTTTTTTTTAAAAGGTCTTGGTGTTAATCAAAACTTTTCACCAGATACAGAATAACAGAATAGATCTCTTTCTTCCTGTCGGGGGAGAGATTCTTCTGAAATTAAACAAGCAGAATATTTTCCGGGTTGTGTTTCAGTTCTTCATAATCGCTCCGTTCTACGCCAAAAGAACCTGTTTGGAATCACCCGAGGTGTCTGCTAACAGACAGTCTGTCTCCGAGCGAAGGCACCACGCCATCTCCCGCGAGCCCACAGGGGAAGATGCGTGCTTTTCCAGCCCCAGGGATCTCCGTTCTGAGGGATGGGTTCGGTCTTGCCGACTCGCTGGATGCAGCGCAGATTATCCGGGCAGACGTTCAATCGCTCTCCTGAACGGCGCATTAGCAACAAAAGGCATAAAATACGGAAAGCGAGGCCTCCGTTCACCTTCCCGACAGAAGCGCTACAGCGTTTGGCCTCTGCGGGATCGTCCGTGATTTACGGGCACGGTGTTGACGAGCGCCGCGGTTCAGAATGCGCCATGTCTGCGGATCGCTTCTGTCGTCTCTGCTCCACAGAGAAAGCCCTAACCTGGAGAAGCGCTTAAACTCAGGTCCAAACGCTGTAAAAGACAAACTCTCACCCGTTCACCCGTGGTGACATTTGCGATGTTGCGTTTACTCGGGACAGATCTTACAACATTGCGTTTAGTCCTGATTTACCATGGTACTTTAACATTCATTCAAGTGTGAAGAACCCCCCCCCCCCCAAAAAAATGAGATCTTTCCATGATACACATCTGAAGAGAACTGGAAGGTGATGCAAGACAGAATGAAATCATGCTTATTAATACACTTGGTTAGATCTAACGGTTTAAAAACACTTATTTCCTTTTATAGACATCCACTTTCAGCTCCTCACAAGAGCACGCCCCCAGGCTCCGACACTTTCTGAAACGTCATCAAACGGCTATGTGTATTAGAGAACCCTTTGGGCAGAAATGCGCAATATATCATTCAATATATTATCTCCCTCTCCCTCCCACTGCTTCTGCTACATGTCCTATTCCGAAAGAAAAACACTGAATCAGAAAATATGTCTCTCCCTGAAGCACAATGTGTAGTCACTCTGAACTAATTACAGCCCACCTCATTGTAAAACTCAACAGCGTAAAAATTAAACGTGTGTTACAACGCTTTCGTCTTGTGTGGCTCTGACAGTGTGATTCGCAGGGCATGTTGGCATTCTTTATTTACAGTATTTGGCTGCAGGTGGAACTTTTTTTCGTCAGTCCGATCCCTGTATGCTAAACGCAACACAGCTAAATACCCCTGTGAACATTTTGGCAGTGAAAAGTGTGAAAGTTTTCTAGACAAATAGGACACAGGCAGGCTATTGCTGGGTAAAACGTGAGCTATATTGGGGTTAACCTATCCGTTTAATGTATGTCAAAACATCTCCCAACTGAGATTTCCACCCCTCTAGGCGACTAGATTCTGGCTTCTGCTCACTGGGACAGAATAGCTCTCAGCGTCATCCAGCTCATTCCTGCTTCAGTTCAAGCCATCAGTTTCAAACACTTTGCACTTCTTATATGTTTCTATCTTATCATTCCATCTATTCTATCATAGCATATCTGGTTTATTCACGTAAGGATGCCTTCTTTTTTATTATCTTCACAAACCTGATATCATCCTGTATATTGAAAATAGTGCAAAGCATTCAAAATAATATTTGTACCAATGTCAAGCTCGCTATCTTCTTCAAATATACTGTGATTTAAAATGGACTTTTACTATTTTTTGCTTCATTTCTTTTACTTTTACTCTTTACATGGTACAGTAAGCAGTTCTATTTGCGCGAACTTAACTGAACTGAATTTGTTTCAACAGCCTGGCCCGTGAATCAAAGGCCAAACTCCCAGTATATACACTCCGTGCGAGAACTGCCCACGGAGTGCCCGTCGCCCCAGTAAAGACGTATCTAATCATATCAAGATGAGGAAAAGGCAGTAAAGGTTAGGGCATAGCCCGGAGGAACCTGTATCAGTACAGGGATGTGACACCATGTCATTATTTCTCCAGAGAAAGTGCACTGTATCGCCGGCTCGGTTCACCCGCCCCCCGCACCTTCATCTGCCCACTTACTGCTGACATTTCCACCACCGTCCCCCGCTTCCTCTGATCTCATTCCCCTCCGGGATGACACACCGCCAGGAGCGCCCAACAACGCCCCCGAATCTCCAGGTCTCCGAGTGACTTCCATTTCACCCCGTTTAGAATGGGCATCAAAAACCCGCACTCCGTAAAGGCCGGGCAATCAACAGGATAAAACCCCACCGTGTTTGTGCTGCTATTTACTGTACGTTGGATCTTTTGTCAGGGCTTGAGTTACCTTGAAGCAAGACCGGTGTTACCAAAATAAGCATATTTTTACGATTAACTTAAGAAGGTCTTCCTTCAAAAGTTTCAGTTAATATTTAGGAATGTCTTGATAGATTTAAGTTAAATCATGATATAGAGTGTAGACATGAATGACAGCACAGTCACCCTAATGTGAAAATACAACCCACCCGTTGTCCTCCAGCAGGTAAATTAACAACACTGAATTCCGGTCCATTCCCCTGCTCTACCACACTAGTATCGTAAATTCAGCTTTGTCATGACACGCAGAATGACTAGGGAGGAAGTGCTTTATATTTTACATTCTGGAGGTAAAAGGTAGGATGAAAACTGGTTCTGATGAATCAGTCGTACAGGAAGTAGCGTAAGACCCATAGGAAACAATGCTGAAAACAGCTCTCGTGATTCACCACTGGATTAGCTATGTCCATAGAAACACGCTGAAGACTAATATGCATGGCATTTCACCCACTTGTGGAATGCACATTCATAGAGATGTCACTCGAACACCAGCTAAAGAAGCGCACATAACTCACAAACAGTATCTCAATTGACTGTTCTTTTTTCACATAGATTGTTTCAAGCAGAGATTTATTGTTGTGAGTCATGTAGGCAAACCTTCTCAAGGCAGCAAAAGTATTCCCAGATTTATTGAGGGAACACAAAAAAAAATCAAAAGAAGAGTTGTGCGCAACACTAATATTAGTTTGGTTGTGTGTGCACTCCAAGGCCGAAACTGCATTTTTAATGGCAGGTTCATGTCTGAAATTTCTATCACATTATCTGATGGCTTATATGGGAAATATTAGTGATAAATTCTCTCTTCCCGAGAAGAATAAAACCCAGTTCAGTTTCCTTCCACTTGTGTTCCAAAGGAACGTTCCCGGAGAGCATCTAGGAAGTCCATATGCAGCGGATTTCTGGGCCGAACAGAGGCTCTTTTCATTCGCTAATTAAGGGATACGATCTTAAGGGCTGACCTTAATGAGTTTTCAATAAAAAATGGATTGCGGCCACTTCCTGAGGCTTAGGCGATATTCCCGTTTCTTTGTCTTCCGCAGCGTGGGATACGGGAACAGTGCGGATCTGTTTGGCGTGTCAATCACGCGCTGCAGAGCGCAGCATCAGAAAGCAGCCCTTTTGTTGCCCCTACGCTCCCCCGCCCCCCACCCCCCCGCCCCCTCGCTGATTATAGATTTCAACACCTCCAATGAGACCTGCTTTTCAAGCTCTCTTTTTACACTCTATATTTTCAAACATGTAGTGGGAGGGGAAGGGGGGGTGGGGAGAGATATATACGGACAGTAAAACATGATAAATTCACCAGGAAGAGAGGGAATAAAGGGGGGAAATAAAGAGAAGGAGAGGGAGTGAGTGAGATTAATGAACCCTTCTCTTATCACCACATTATGCTCAAAGTTTTTATCTAAGTTTTTTATTTAATTTAGGGAGAAAAAAAAAACAATCTTCACCCCACATCTTTCATAACCTAGCACATCACAGTATCTCGATATAATTTAGATTTAGTGGCTCATAAACTTAGTGAATAAAAAATTGCTAAAAGTGTGAATGACATATTTCATTAGGCAGTTTCCGACTGTAGCAGCAAAGGTCAAAGAAGAAAGAAAAACTTTGGAGACAAATGGAATAAAAAAGTAAGCACGGCTCAGTAGCATCTCTGCGGCTAAACCAACGCTACATCGTCAGGCAGCTGAACTGCCTCAAATTCTACAAATTCACTCAGGAGTCAAGGCACATTGTTTGCAAGTGAAGTCAAGTGACTTGTGACAAAGCAGTTATCGTTAAGCATCTCCACGAGGTACAGTGGTCTTTGCCCTTTAAAAAAACACCAGACATAATCACCACACTGGTGATACAACAAACCTCCAACTTATTCAGCAAGTTTTTCATAATAATAATAATATTAATCAAGGAGAGGTCTGGGAGGATACAGATAAACTTCAAAAGCTTCTTTTGCACCATTGCACCTTTGCAACATCTAGCTCAGTTCCCACAATACTCTATGCTCTTCTCAGCTATGTGCTGGGTTGCTATACAGCCTAATTGATCGCATATGAAAACAAGGTCAAGTTTTGGCCACATTTGTTCGACATAATAATTCAGCTCCAGTCTTTTGTGGAGAAAGCGCTCATCTAGAGCAACTCTGGTTTACTTTTGCAACAATAACAGAAAACCAAAAAATAAACATTGGCCAGCACCATAATACGAAGTAACTAAAGACAAGGATTTCAGTTTCACACACACATTCTATGATTCTGTTCTGAGAAAAAAAGTTTACATAAATATGTTTTCCCAACCAGTAGAAATTCAATGAAATAAATATAAATGTTCAGGAATATGTGAAATGTGAAATTTCAGTGTTTTCAATGTTTACACTGCAAATAATACAGGCTAACCTTATTGAAACACATCAGTTACAGGTCAAAACAATTTCATATAAGTGCAACTTGTGAAATTTGCAGACAAACACAGAGTTGACGTTTGACCTGAGCGTGCTTTGGATTTGGAAGCACAGCATCTCCTAGGAAACAAACGAAGACGGCACGATAACGTTCTCAACTCCCGCTGTTAATTAAACGATTATTTTGCAAGGAAATTAAAATACTTTCAATCCCCGGTAATTACATTGGTCAATAGTTAGCATTGTAAATGGCATGGGTGTGTGTGTGTGTGTGTGTGTGTGTGTGCGGGCGGGTGTGGGGGGGTCAATCGCTTCCATTTTCAAACAACTCCCCCGACGCATTCACGTGGGGGAGGCTAGCCGCAGCCGAGGTTAAGTATTCAGACAAAAAAACACAAAGATCAGCCCTGCTGCTTTCCTTTCCAGGCTGTCCCATCACTCCGTGACCTAGGTAACACTCGGGCCCGCTAACGGCAAACTTCATCTCGCCACCATTTTGCGGGGATTAGGAACAATTGTCGTCCCGCACTGATTTCTTACCCTCTCTCCCTCTCTCTCACACACTCCCTCTCTTTCTCTCTCTCTCACTCCCTCTCTTTCTCTCTCTCCCTCCCCCTGGGAGATCTTGGACGGTTTAAGACTCAGAACAAACACAACTTGAATTAAGGCCTCTCTTTTTTTTTTCTTCCCTCAATCAATGGAGGCCGAAGAGGGGAAAGCAATCAAGCTTCCAGCGGTCTCTTACACACAGTATTCACTCCTTCAGGGGTCCCCTTCTGCTGGGTTTCAAACACCCCCCAAAAAAACACCCCCAAAAAAACAAACCGGAGCATCCGAATGTAACTGAGTTCTCCGATACCAGTTGAAGTCTCTTCATCCAAAAATGAGTTAAATTGAGCTGAGGAGTTAAACTCCCGCTTGTCTTCCATGTATTCATTTTCAGTTGTGTAACTGACACGGAATCCCGAAAATTAAAAAAATAAATAAAACATAAACAGAAGTTGCGAAACCTTGTGAAACCTTGTGAAACCTTGGGAAGTCCTGAAGAAAAGCACTTTGATGCTGAGGCGATTTTTTCTAATGAAGAAGGATGGAACACTGACGGTGTTTTATTATTTATTGTTTTTCTTATTTCCTTTTTAAAACGCCTGTTCTACTTAAAGCCCAACAGCATAATAACTGTATAATTTTACACACTTCATTGCAGGACTTTGTGGTGTTCAAACCCCAGGTGAGACATGCTTTCAGCAAAAAGATAAGTAAACGCATAAAAAGTTACAACGATAAAAGAAACAACAATAATCCTTGTGTATAGTCTAAATTGTTTTTTTGGAATGTGTCAAATATAAAACTGGGTGAATTAATGGAGCGATGAAAACTCACTCCTTTATTTTTCTGAGCTGAGTGATGGTCAAGTCAGCACTGAAAACTACAACACCCTCCGGTTTATCTCAAACATATTCTTCATTTCTTATGTTACAGCCCTTCAGGCCCGGTGCTGTGAAAAGTGGTCAGTTCCTTTCTGCACAGATTATTGTTTAGGATTGCACTAGAAATTAATTTGTTTCCACGGAAAAAACAGTTTCTGCCTTACATTTCAGATCAACTGTATAAATGTTTGTTACATCCAATTTTGTGATTTCCACGTATAGCTGAACCAAGTGCACTTTTAAAAAAGAAAATTGCAGTACAGACAACCCTATACAGAATACTGAACTTCTGACTTCTGAACCAACACCTTTTCACCAGCAGTGCATTATTCATTTATTAAATTGTATTATGTATATATGAAGTTATGCACTATGACATTGAACTATGTAGTTATTAAATGATGCACAACGACATTGTGTTATGTATTTATTAAACCATGCACTATGATATTGCGCTATGTATCTATGAAGTTTTGCACTATTTGAGATTGTGTCACAGTATGTACTTGTAGTGATTACCCACATGGGGCGACTTTGGCTCCGGTGGTAAGAACAGTTGTCTGGCAGTTGGAGGGTTGCCGGTTCGATCCCGCCCTGGGTGTGTGGAAGTGTCCCTGAGCTGTTTGGTGTCTTGCATGGCAAGGTGTGTCCATGTGTATGAATGGGTGAATGAAAAGCATCAATTGTAAAGCACTTTAGATAAAGGTGCTAAATAAATGCCAGCCATTTACTCTGGCCGGAGCAGTTTGCACAGATCAGACTCTCACACCCTGTGTTTGTGCAGCTGGGTGTTTATCACACAGTCGGGACTGAGGTTAAGTATCCCGCTCAAGGGCACAGCAGCAGAAGCCCACGTGGGATCTGAACTCGCAACCTCTAGTCTAAAAGAGCAGCTGGTCCGACCTCTGCACCATAATCGTCAAGGCTAAACCAATGTAATCACCAGTTTCCTGAAGTGGAAACCATGTTTGCATTTTTTAATTAGCTGTTGCTTGTATACCTTGTTAGTCTTAATTCAAAGGCTCGGAAAAGGACAGGCTCTTTTTTCAGGACTATTTGAGCTCATCTGTCAGGGTTGGGGCAGCCTGTAGCCTAGTGGCTCAGCTACATGACTGGGACCCGGAAGGTTGGTGGTTCGAACCCCTCGTGATAAGATCCTGACGGCTGTGGTACCCTTGCGCAAGGCCCTTAACCCTGCATTGCTCCAGGAGGGATTGTCCCCTGCTTAGTCTAATCAACAGTTGCTAAAACCAAACTCCCACACCTCACCAGACAAGAACAGGTCGGTCCTCTTAATCTAGCTCCCAATTTATTTCGGAAAGCCTGGCTGAAAATCTTTTGGTGTTCCCGGAAGGCAGACATCATCAGCCAGCTACTTTCAGAAAGGTTTTACCTTCTCGAGTCAAGATAACTCAAAGCACAGCCCACGTGGGACCCAGCGATACGATATTAGACCTTTGATACATACTATCTCCACACAGAAAGACTGTACCCTGGCTCCCCTGAAACTCTTCAGCTACCCTGTTTTTGGATTTCCTTCTGGAATAGCAATGCTGTAGGCAGAGCCATGCAAAATGAGCATAGCTGTGCTGTGGTATGAACTATTGTTTACAATTCTAACTGTTGGTACATTCAGCTAGTTTTACTCTTATCCATTATAAATGGGCCTTCTTGGCGATATTGCACTGAGACAAACGCTGATGTTCTTCAATCTTTTGGGTCGCTCTAGATAAGAGCAACTTTGCAGAGCTGTAATATCATGCCTGTTCTGTTTTGATCTTGGGAGATTATCAGAAGGTTTTCATGTTTGTTTTTGTTTTTTGTAAAGGATGATAGCACTGCAAAAATACAAATCTTTGTGTTCTGCACTGATGTTTTCATCCCTTTCTGATATCTTTTTTTTTACGTTGCTGGGGAGATAGGGCTCCTTTCAACACAAGATTACACACGGTAAAATTAAGACCCCGTTCCTGCTTTTAACATTGCTTTTCAAGGCAACATGGTTTAAATGCACATGGTCATTCAGTCCTTAAAGATAGCATCGGTGAACACGGTCATGTTTTTCCTTGGTCTTCTCAAAAGAATTTGAAGTGAAACTCAAATGTGGTTTATGTGTTGAAGTGAATAAAGTACAAATAAAGTACAAGGAAAGCAAATATGTATACAAATTCAGCTTTTTTGTCATTTCCAATCTGCTAAGAAATTAATCTTCAATTTAAAAATGTGTATATATGAATTTGAGGAAAATGTACTTTCTAGGCAATTTTATAAATACATATTTAGCATTTAGGGTTAGCATTATGGTCAGGGTTCCAGGTCATTCTGGGGAAACATATTTAGGGTTATAAAGTTAGGAATAGCTCAGAAACACTATATAACCTTTTCACCACAAATTAAAAATGTTTTGGATGAAAAAGGATGGCATTTTCCTCTTAACATTGACCTTTTTTTTATTTTTATCTTTTACATTTAACTCATGCAGGCAAAGTATGAAGTCTCTGCAAATATCTGACTGATTGCAGTTGGGAAGCCATTTTATCTTAAGTAAAATCCTGTTCATTGAAACACTGCCGATTTAAACACACAAACGTGCATTTATGAGGCAGTTTCAGCATGTGACAGCCGGTTACCACCAGGCTCTCCAGAGAACGCTTAGGGGGAAATATATCGCAGGAAGTATACAGTATCCGTGCGAATAAAAGGACAATTTCGGTTTTGTTTGCCTTTTCCTGGCCGTACAGAGGAAAATATGAGCTGTCATTGTGGACATGTCATTAACCTCCCATTGAGGGTGACAGTGGAAAGGACCGCAGATGATGAACAGCACTCAACCCCGCTGTTCTCCTGAAATTATAGACATTTAACTCTCTCTCCCTCTCCCCTTACACACTCTCGCTTCCACCCTTCCTCTCCCTCCGTCTCAATCTGTTGTTTTCTCCCTCTCTCATCTTCTCTAATATTCTCGCACACATAGAATGACGGCTTCACGCTGTGTCCACACACACACACACACACACACACACACACACACACACTTTCTCTCCCTCGTCCTTCACCCCCCCATTGTCACTGTGGTAATGTAAGCCCTTAATGAGAGCCACCTGTAGGAGAGGTTGCCCCAGTGCACTGTGGGAGCTGGTGGATTTCCCTGGCCCCGGAGCAGCTGTGGCCTGTCACTCTGTTTACAGCTTCCTGTTGACGACCGCTGGCCCGCCCGCCGCAACCGTGCGGTCGCAAAATCGCTCAGAAAGCTGACATCAGTGGCGTAAACGCAGAGCGACAAACCCCAACAATTTCACGCCCGCGCCTCCACATTTCAAATAAACAGAATCAACGCTGAGATTTAGCTTTAGCAAAAAGTGCAAATTTGACTATATTTTATCTTAGTTTGCTGAATTCAAAACATTGCTGTGCCAATGTCAGCTAGAACTTTCTTTCTTAATTGAAATTACATTAGAGATGATGTAGATGATAAATAGCAGTTAAATATTTAAATAAACTCATACTCACACATATATACACACACAGAAATAAACGAGTGAGCTACCTATCAGGAAATAAAAACTCAAATGTATCATTTAATCACAAAATTAAGATAATCCATGGGATTATAACATGGGCGGAGACAGTATTGTTGGTTTATGGCTCCTGTGGTCATAGTGTTGATGAAAAAGGGAAGTGCTCTGCGATTTTCATTTGCGGACGATCCCTTTCCCACCGGCTCCGGTGTCCTTTCAGAAACCAGTCAAACCTTTCAGGGTTCTCAGTGGGGCCCTTCACTCACGTTTCCGTAATCACTTTCCCCAGGATAAACAGTAGTTCAGTAGACATAATTTATGGGGGACATCAAGCCTTCACATGTGCTGCCCCAACCTTGGGGCTGTTATCCCAAAAGTCAGGGGATTTAAGGGAATGCAGTGAATGCCAAAGCTGTAGAGCAAACGCGAGCTGAAGTTCATTCTCACTCTCACTCTCTCTCTCCACCCGCAAAACAAAAACCTGTCCAACTTCCACAAGACGAACGAGACCCAACACTGCCAAACTTTCACAAGAAGAATGAGATCCAACACTGTCCAACTTTCACAAGAAGAATGAGATCCAACACTGTCCAACTTTCACAAGAAGAACAAGATCCAACACTGTCCAACTTTCACAAGAAGAACAAGATCAAACTCTGCCCAACTTTCACAAGAAGAATGAGGTCCAACTCTGCCCAACGTTCACAAGACGAACGGGATCCAACACTGTCCAACTTTCACGAGACGACAAGATCCAACTCTGCCCAATGTTCACAAGAAGAACAAAATCTAACTCTGCCCAACTTTCAAAAGAAGAATGAGATCCAACTCTAACTTCACAAGACGATCGGCACAGCCAGAAAAAGCAAAGGATAAAAAATAAAAAAACTGAAAATTAGAATTGTTTTTAGCAATTAGTTTTAACACTTGTAAATGAGCTGGTTGAAAGAAGCAACCACCCAATTCAATTAAGTACAAATAATTCACGCAAAACAACCACATCTAAAATTACAATTTGTATGACAGGCAAAACACCACATCAAAAAAAACACCTCCCTTTGCAAGCAGCGGTAGCCATCATCGCCGCTAACTGGATGACTAATGACGTTGATGTGACAAGACAAGAGTAACCGTAGCAACTGTAACCTGCAAGTCCTAGGAAGCCATTGTGAGATGTAATGTGACAGGGGCCGAGGAGGCCATGGAGAAAATGTGGAACAGAGCTATGCTATTTGACACACTCAGTACCCCACACTTTAGTCATAGCCGGCAGAAATTAATTCAGCGGGAGTTTCTATAGACTCCCCATGTCGCCGTCACGTTTCATCTGTGCCGCTAAAGAGGTGCGAGGCAGACGTCTGCTGTCACAACAAAATAGAGTTTTCTGGGCTTTTTTTTACATGTTGTAGGCCTGCAATGACATGTTTTTCTTCAGGGACAGTCATTCATTACTTGAACAAATTGATGAACCTATTATTGTTTCAATATAAAAACTTGTTAATAGATAGGTCAATAGCTAGATAGATAGATAGATAGATAGATAGATAGATAGATATATAGATAGACAGATAAATAAATGTGTTAATCTCCTCAAATTGGCTGCTGCAGATGAGGATGAATTTGGTTCCTGTCTTGGTTTTTGTTTTTTTTCCAGGTTCTGGGAGGACAGAGCCCCACCACACGGGGGGAGGGACAGCAGGACGCGCCCAGGCGTTTGGGCCCTGCTGGTGGGTGAAAAACACCGGAGCACCCTGGCATTGACTGCGGCCCAACCAGCCGAAAAAAAGCAGTCAGGATCCATTTTCCTCAGATGAGCACTCAGCAGGCTGTTAACTGTGCACTCTTTCTTTCTTTTTCCCCCCTCTTTTCTCTCTCCTCTTTAAAGAGGAAGCCTGGAAGGACGAGGCTAAGTTCGTGTAGCCAGTGAGTATCCAGGTCACTGGGGAATACAACATCGGCTCACAATGCGCAGACACGGCGAGATATCTTCTGCTTTAAAGGAACACAAAGAACAAACACTGCCCCTTTCATCTGCAAGCTGAGTGTGTGTGTGTGTGTGTGTGTGTGTGTGTGTGTGTGTGAGAGTGCACTACTTTATGTATCAATGAACATTCTTAGCGTGGTCAGCGTCCAGGTCAAAGCATTAACAGCGGGAATATTTTGGCAGAGGTGAATATTAATCACACGGCACAAATCCACATTTCAGATTGGACAAATTTGCCTCACAATTAATATTCAATATTCATTTATACCATTTCACATCCACCGTCGTATACCTGTCCATTTTATCAGGCCAACAGAAATCGTTTCGTCTCGTTGCTTCAGCGTAGGGGCTATTAATTTACACGGGGTGGTTGTGTTTTGTTATTAGTAGACTGAGTGAGCGCTCGGTGCTTTAGCATAGGGGCTACTCACTTTTACAGGGGGGCTGGTGTTTTGTAATTTTTTTACGGACTGCTGCTAATGGAGTGGCGGAGGAGCAGGTTGTTTAAACTTGGGAAGGCCCCGAGCTTCCAACAAACACAGCTGTGACCGGAATATTCTCCCCCAGCTCCCTGAGAAACCGCCACGGCCTAAACTCGCAGCGAAGCCTGGGAGACCTCCGCAGACAAAGGACAGACATACTTGGCCGCTACTGTGGCAGCGACCGACCGTGTGTAATCATAACTCACATACAGTGAGCGCTGCCCTTTCATAGCGCAAGACCCCCGCTACAACCCCCCCCCCCCCCCCCCCCCCCCAAGCATGAGCGTCTTTTCACGGCCGCCCAACTCAAAGGGCCGGGTCAAAGGGCTGGCCTCCTCTCCCGCGCTTAAAGTAACATTTCTGGAAGTGCACCCCCTACATGATCCAGTCAAGATATATCAGTGTCACTGAATAATTATGTGGAAAAACAGTAGAAGATGTTTTGGAAACGAAATATAGCAAATCTTGATAGGAAAATATGAAGTGCAAATAATATTATTTATTAATAATAATTATTATTATACTTTCTTGATTATCCTATGAACATGTCCAATACAGATGTTGAACTCAGTAATCAAATAAAGAGCAGGCCTTGGGTCTCAGGTCTCGGGAGAAACCCGATTTCACAAAACTCATTTGGGCCCATTTTCTAATGACATTATCGCAATGAGATCTGTCCCATTAACCCGGTTTGCCCGGTTTCCACTGAAACGGCGCAGGCCCGGAGTGTGAGGCAGCACCTGATGCCGGAACGGTGAAATTGGGTTAGGAGGGAGACGTGACCGCGGGTTCTTATCAAGGTCACAAACGCGTGGGTAATGCCCTTTCTCCACATCTGCTCCCGTCCCATTCAGACATACTGCCTGTCTGTTCCTAATGGACCGATGTCTCGAGTGCCTGGAATAGTCACGTTCTCATCAGCTAAAGATAGCGGTAAACAGTCACGATTCTCCACAGCGATCCAAACTTAGATCTCTGTGACGTGGTGGGACAGGTCTGGGGCTGTCCTCTTCATTAGTTTGCTCAGCCTCCAAGTTCTCGACGTGGGAAAACAATGTAAAATCTTACAGGGACAGCTGGTCTCTGTGTGTGTGTCTATGTGTGTCAGGGAGGAGGCATGTTGGTCTAGCCGCCTTGGCTGCTGTTTGAATTTAGTTTCATGGACCTTATTAATTTAGTTGTAATGTTTTTGGGTTTTTTGAGTTTTTTAAATTGTGTGTTTGACACTTGTGTGTTTGACACTTATCAGCAACAAGTCCACAAACAACAAAGTTGTTAAACTTTTTGTTTCCCAAAAACACTCCAGGGTAAATATATCATTTAAATTACACGGCTCATTTTAGCAAAATAACTTTTACAAACTTTAGATTACCCTATTACAGTATCCAAATCTAATTCTTCTGCCACCTACTGACATTTACCAAACACTGCATTTATTTCCTCTAATTTACAGAGTTAAAGCACAACATTTTCACATTTACATTTCTCGATTTCAGAAAAACAAAATGTCACAAAATCCCTTTCACTCTTTTATGTTGTCTGTGTTTTCTGCCTAAATTCTCATGCAGCTTATTCGCGGATAGATTGTCACGTTGAAAAACAACAACATTTTTTCAGGCATTGAGATGAACAGGGACGTGGGAAATGCAGATCACGTACAGAGACTTTGAAGGCAGCAGGAGATTATAACTCACGGCTTCTGAAGTCACACACACAGCATGTATGTAGCGCCTTGTCAGTGTGTCATGAAAACAAAAGACGGGGGCTTTCTACACTAGTGCGTCTCCGTCGCAGTGCATTACAACTACAGCTACAGCCTGTACATATATGCTCCAGTTTGTTTAGTTAACAAGTTAGCAAATCCTGTAAAAACATAGCTTTGACTGCCAAACCGGCCATGACATATGGGAGAAATGCAGGAGCAGGCACCCACTGAACCTAGCCCCACTCCGTTCAGCCCACAAGCGTTTTAATAACCAGCCAAACCCTCTCTCAGGAAGCAGGGCAGCAGCTGTTTAAGTGCAAATCCACTTTACTTTATTCCAGACCATCGCCCGCAACTTCCTAACACCCAAGGGCTTCTCATAACACAATTACTCCTTTCTGATTTACACAGCAACAGGTTCAGCCGAGCTGGAAACACTCTCTCACAGGGCACAGACGCGGCAGAGGAGGGTAACACAGCGTTTGCGTTCGGGCTGCCGAAGGTTTAATACCAATATTCACACACTCCAGCGCTCTCCGTTTGAGGGGGAAAAAAATAAACCAAACAGAAGCAAAAAAATAATAAAAGGAAAACAGACACAAATCACGGCTCACCCAAAAGCAATAAGTAAAAAGTAAGTGAATAAATGTTGAACTTACAGTCTGTAGAGCTTCAGCGTTCCCAGGAAGAGAAGTTCCGGAAGGACCTGCAGACTATTCCTGTTCAAACGCCTGGAAACAAAATGGATATTGGTGTTAAAGCATGTACGTAAATATTATTTTATTTGAATATAGATTTGTAATTGTGATTTTATTTCAACATTTAATATTTAACATTTTCTTTAAATCATCATTTTAAATAAACACATAAACCACACAGAGAGTGGAGTGTAATTTAAACACCATATATATATTTATTTTAATTGTACATAAAATATTTATATTCAGTCAAAATACTGTGTAACACAACCATGTGTCTGTGTGTGTGGGTGTGTGTGTGTGTGTGTGTGTACTGTATGCATGTGTGTGTGAGTCTGACTGGGGACAGTTACTTTCACTTTAACATTGACAGACAAACATCCGTGCAAAATAAACTTCTTATCTAAGTGAAAAGTTAGAGGCCGGCATCAGGCAAACAGAGTCTCAAAGGACGGCTAAAAAGACAGATGTGGGAAAGACAAACAGCAATTCCGCTACGGTACACAAAAAAGGAGTGCTTCCTCGAGCAAACAAGCCGCCTCTCACACCAACTTAAAAAGTGATTTAAAAAAAACGGGATTTCAGCCCACGGTTAATTATTAACATCATTTCAGAAAAATCGTCATGTTTCCTCGAAGGAGGACTAGAAGGAACAACGTACTGGCAAACAGTAGCGTTTGAGTCTTTGTCTCTGTGCGTCTGGGTCCTGGCACCTGGTGGCTCTTGTTGTGTGTGTGCGGTTGGGTTACCCCAGTGTGTGCAGCGAAGGGCAGAGACAGACAGAGAACGGCAGCGGCCTGTGTCCGCCATATCTCTCCCTTCCACCCCCTCTCTTCTCCCTGTGCTCTGTTCTTTCTCATGTTAAAATTACTATTTTAAAGGATCTGAATATTTCACAAAGTGAAACAAAGACTTAAAGAATTCAAAAAAGAAATACTGCAGTCCCTCGCTCGATATACATTTCTTTTTCCACTTATGAGCTTATAAGACACTCACACTGCAGTGTCTTCATACTTATAAGCAGTCTAATACATTAGGGCCCATAAGAATATTCATATCTATATAATTTATATCTAACATATAGTGTACTTTTCTTTTCTTTTTTTTTCTGCTATTTCTTTTTTAGAAATATCAGGCAGCGTGAATTATCCAAACCCCAAACCACCACCGCCCTGTGCGACCAGCCTCCTTCCACACCAGGACGGGGATTACGTCAGCCATCTTAAATATTTAATTTCTCTGAGAAACAGCCAATTAAATAATTAAGCAGACGGCAGTGCCCCGGGCTGAAAGCTGAAAGCTCCACGTGTTGCACGTTCCGGAGCGACGGGGGACCAAGTCGCCTCAGAAAGCCCGTCGTAATGGAGGATGAGATCACTGCTTCAGAAATAGACACACTCCCTCCGTACCTGTGTGGGCTAGCCCTGCGATAAAGGGCCTTTTAACTGGGAGGTTGCCGGTTCCGATCCCGGCTGGGACATTGCGGGTTTCACCCTAAACACAAGACACGTAACCCGAAGTTTCTGAAGGAGCATAATCAGCCATGTAGACAGGTAAAATATAACTCACCTAACATATGGCTGTCTGTAAGATTAAGTCGATTAATAAATGTGTTCTTTAATAAAAATGTGCAGTCAAGAGAAAGCACAGCTGTATCCCATACAATTATTTATATTCTGTGTTCTTCATGCAATCATTGAAATTGGTTGCACTGCAGAACTATCATGCTATCATTGTCCATAGTTATGTTGATAATTAAATTCTAGAATTTATCCCTCATGCAGAATCAAATTTTTATTGCACTGTGTGAGGCTGGTCTGTCCATTCCATTATAATCTATGTGATTTTATCGGAGTTATAGTGCACTATAATATCGCTATTCCTTTATCTTCCACATGCAGAGAAGCTTCTTCCTCAGCTGAGATATCTTGGCAATCATAAAGGTATTAAACCAGCCAGGACGCCCTGGAAACCAGCTCAAATACCCTATATCACTTCATGCCAAAACCTGAAAACCCTAAAACAGATGTTATCAAAGCAAACGGCACACACACACACGCACACACTTCAAAGTCCATGGAGACCCCCAACCTTAAACAGCCCCTCAAGTCTAGATCATTCCGCAGCGAATATCAACAGGTAAAAAGGTGATTTATGGCACGGCAATCAGATTTGTATGTCTCTCTCTCCCCCCTTGTATGTCTCAGCACCTATGAACCCAAAGCGTACGAGAAAACAACCACATAAAGGGACACGTGGTCGACTGTCAGCCATCCCAATACCAAATAACTGTCCGTATCAATCTCCCTGTCCTTTTCCTGAGTGAGAATGAGAGCCCAGCCCTGACCACATCAAACAGGCAAGAGAAAACTCCATCCAAACATCGTGATGGACGTACGCCAGCAGTGCAGAACCCAGACGGGCAGGGAGCGGTTCTCCCGGGAAAGGTTCTGCGGAACGCACCGAGCCCGTTGCTGTCCTCTCACGCTTTATCACAGCGGGATTGTGGGCCTGTTTCCCCCCCTCACCAGGTCTCAGGAGGCTAAGGAATGCGTGCTTCTTACGCCGAACAAAGACGGGCTAGCCTTCTGAGATTAAAAGGGAGCAGGACGCTAGTTTTGTTCAGGTCCGGTCCGCGGCTCGGCCTACACCTGTCAGAATTAGTCACGGCAGACACGCCGTGGCCGGACTCAAAGGGCACTGCAGTGCACAATGTGGGGCCAGCACCCTAAATCCTGCAGTACGGAGGGGTGGAGGGTGACGGCCCGTATGGAGAGGCAGTTCGGTCACTCTGCTTCAGCGTACCAGCAGGCACAATGCAATATTGATTAGAAAAAACACGTCCCAAATATGCGCACAGCCAACGGTTCATCTCTACTGAGTGCCCAATTGTTACATTACAATGGAATTGCTGTTTCTGCCTGACTCCCTTGTGCGTCTCGTAACATACAAAACTCAGGATCTCTAAATTACAGCTAATGTGCGCAGGGACGAGGCAGACAATTACAGAGAAAAAGTGCCTTTGTGCCTGCTGCAGTCAGGTTGAAAGAGCCAATTCATAATAACATTTTGCTGTGAAAAAAAAAACTATTAGGCTCTTTGGAAAGTATTACAATCCTCTAATTAGCAGCTGACATGGATTTACAGCCTGTGCTATTTTCCCCTTTCTTTGTTTTTTTTGGGAGAGTAAGGGGGTGCAAAATGTCCCTTTATCAATATAACTAACCAGAGTTGCCCGCTGGCTAATGAAGATTCAGAATTTGAATTGAACAAAATAATAGGTGCTTTACTGCGGGTTTTCTTTTTTTTATCATTTGAGCATGAAAATCTGACAGCAGTGAATTGACGGCTGAACAGTCAGAGGTGTTATGAGCCCATTAGAACATTTCCACATTTCACAAGCACAAAGGATGAATGCGTTTACAAGCGAGTCCTTAAAGCCAAACTCAGGTTTCCAAAGGAATTCTTCAGGAATTTAGTTTGCCCCGAGGACAAGTTGGCCTACAAACAACCGCGCCTCCACATCAAATGGATGTGACAATCTCAAATAGGAAAAAAGAAAAGAAAAAGGAAATATTCACAGGCAAGAATTATCCCTGTCAGCTCAAGGCCCAGAGATGACATTTCCGAACACATAAACCGGAGTTGGGAACGCTGTTCTTCCCACTAAACTGGAAATCAAGAGACCAGGAAATATGAACTGAAGATAATAAATGCATTTCACATTTACATGACAAGACTAATCTTCTCTGGTCAAATCTTTGAAGAGCAACTCTTAGAATTGAAAAAACTACTGATTCATACATTTTTAGCCGCAAAGACAGGTTCAGAGAAGCAAGTCATACATACTTTGATTTTATCCAAGAGCTGTCTGAAATAAAGCAATTAAAAGCGAATATCGTCTGTATAAGGTTTGAGCGTCAGCAGTTAGAGAACAGAAGTATTGATCCAATTTACCAATCGTTTTTCAAAAAAATCAGGTTAAAGTATTTACAGAAAAAAGTAAAATGCTGTAAATCCATGTACATAAGGCCCAGTCAAGATGTGTGAAACATATACAGCATTTAAAAACACTTATACACACAGACACACACACACAGACACACACACACACACACACACACACACACACACACACAGGAAAGGTGACGAAGGTAAAATGGCCGATAGCACTCACAGCCTCTCCAGCTCCTTCAGGTCCTGGAATGCTCCTCTCTCGATGGTGCTGATCTTGTTTTCCATCAGTTGCCTGTAGAAACGATGCGGGAAACGTCAGGTCTCGATCCACCAGGTCTCACCCAGCTCCTTAACCTCCTAGGACACCACAATCCATTTCCTGTCCCCGGCCCTGCTCTTACTCTCAACAACCATATTCTACTATTCTGAAAACGTACACTACGAGAGACGATCAATATCAATACATGACACTGCTGAAGGTATTTTCACTGCAACGTTTTTTATCACGTTCTCGTTGCCAGGTCTCCTGAGGGTGTCGAACGGCCAGAGCACAAGTGGATTTGTGTGGGAAAACAGAGCCTGTACCCCCGGATATTCACCTCTGAACGCCGAACAAAAAAAGACCTGTTCTGACAAGTGGCCTGATCTTTTAATTGAACTTTCAGTGGAACGCCATCAAGAACCTACAACTGTTTAATAACCATGACCGTCAAGCCTTTCAGATATGTACACTGTTTGTGCCTGTTTATATAAACAGTGGTAAAATGAATCACTGTTCAATATGCTACTAGAAACTATCATCAGAACTAATTACCAAAAACTTTAAAAGCAGATTCTCCATTTGGCTCCAGTATGCATACTAGCCCAATGCAAGTATTTCAGTCAAGCATACACCAAAGTCTTAATATTTGAGCTTATTTACTAAATTTAGCTGTGTGAATGTTCATCAGATCTCACCAGATACAGATGACTGCGTAGCATAACTGTTTCCTGCTTTTCAAGATATACTGGGATACTTTGTGTAGGCTTCATTCATTCACCATGAAGCTGTCATGGTCACAAAAGTAACGTTTTATGTATCGCCTGGAGGGAAAAAGCTATTGCCACCATAAAATAATAATCCGTATGCACTTTTATTAACTTGAACACATACATTTACCCCACTGAACAGCTGTTTTAAAGGAATACATATTCATCTTCACAGTTTATACAATATGCTTACAATGCACATACGACAGGGTTTCAATGCGTGGAGACACAAATACTTACAATACTCTGAGGTGCCTCAACCCAGCAAAATCAGATTTAGTAATTCTTGTGAGGTTATTTGCATTCAAATCCCTAGTGAGAGAGATAGAGAAAGAGAGAGGGGGGGAGAGAGAGAGAGAACATTCAATACAAAATCTGAAAGCATTTATTATTGCTGAATACTTTTTTATTTTACTTAATTTTACGAAGGAGGGATCTCTCAATGTGCAACGATTCAAATGCATTATTAATAATTTTACTCGGCAAATACATCTACAGATGACTATTAATTCGTTTTAAATTAAATCACCTGAGCGGGTACGTATATGTAATTATTTAAACGCTGTTCTCTTAGATCTACAGTACCTACAACCATTGACACTTGTCATTGATAAAGTTGTCCGTTTTTATTTTACCCCACTGATAGCTAATATTTTAATTGTTTTAATTATTTGTAAACAACGAGTTCCAGCACGATCTACTGCATTCAAGAATTTGCATTCCAGATTATTCGACATGTTGCATTTAAAGTTCTCATATGTTAAACGCCCAGCAGCTGATTTGTCTCTGTAGAATATCTATCCATCCGCACACATCGAGACGGAAACAATCAATTTTTGAAATATATGAAAAAATAGGTATGAACAAACTATTTTTCTTAAATATAAAACTCGCGATTTGCTCGATCCGACAATGCATTAACTATTGGGAGTATTAGTGAAAGTAATCTGCGCCGCACTGTTGCGGCATTGTGGTTGACCACATGAAATAGCAGCCTACGCTCCTACCTCCCTTTCCCATTAATTCGGAAGAAAATATACAAGCATGTCGTAATGTTCATTAGTAGTCACACTTCATTGTGTCTAATGAGCGGAAGAGCTGGGTGGATGAGTTCAATTAAGCACTTACAGTCGCTCCGTATTCCTGGGGATATTCCGCGGCACGTTGCGCAATCCTTGCCCGTGACAATCCACCGTTGTCCCGGAGCACGAGCACTGTGCCGGGCAAGGCTGGGTGTCCACGGCGCTGAAACCGACCAACAACAGTCCCAGCGAGAACGCTGCGATACTAAATATGCACATTTTCAGCAGTAAATTGCCTATATGCGATATAAAAAAGCTTTGACTGTGGTATACTGAGGTCTCCTAGTTTTTACAGAAATGTATAAATGCTATATAATGAGAGAATGTAAAATGAAAACGAAATAACTACGCTACTATAAACTGCAGCAATAACCTGTTGGTTGCTCTGAAATGGAATGAATTGTTTTGTTTTTGAAATAAATAAATGACATTTCCTTGCACACACTTCGATGGCGAGGTCTTGAGTCGTTTTGCCGTGTGTGCAGTAAGCAGCGGCTTGAAATAAAGTCACTTCTTCAGCCAATGCAAGAGTCGTACGCGGCTTGTGACTGGATCACTGGTACTGCAACGGTTCCGTCACACGGTTAAACATATAAGAGATATGTATAGCTATACATGCACCGCAAACATAGATGCACCGATTTTCCCTGTAATGCACGGTCCGTCCAGGTGAGGCTGTGGCAAAAGCTAATTCACACAGCTTGGGTTGCGAACCATTCATGCAAAAAGCTTTAATCGCAGGACCTCAGCAGAAAGGTATCGATTTCCCTCTAGACATCCATCATCTTGTCACTGAAAGTCGGGTGACCAGACTGTTTTAAATCCAACTTCCAAGTCCGTAAAACGTTATCGAAAGCTTGAATTGGGAGGCGAGACGAAATCGGGCAAGTCTGCAACATCCAGGACCAAACGCCTCCGCCTGTTCAGAAATGAGAAGTCCCCGTTTTTTTTCTTGAAGGCCGATGAAATGCTCGCAACAAGACGTCAGACAATCACTGCGCTTTGCTTCCCCAAGGAGACCTCTCTCCAACAGACACCTGATGACAAATGGGACGGCTCACAACACCGGGACTCCTCCTGTATGTTAATTGCCCACCTCGTCGAAAACTGTTACCTCTCAGTATGTCATTTCTCTAACGATAAATCAAAATAATGTCAGTAATCCAAAGTGACAATCAACAAAAAGTTGGCAAATACAGCCACAAATCACTGCCCTGCTGTTAAAAAACAAACGAAACGAAAGCAAAGAAAACCAAACCAGGTATACAAAAGCTCAATTAATATTTAAAATTGTTGCGCATGAATACAGGGGCTATTTATAGAGCTGAAAATCCATTTGTTTGACAGTAGCTCTCCTGTGGTCATTTGGTCGTATTTTCCCAGGCGTCGATTCGCTTAGCAAATGTTTTCTTTTTTCATAGTCCGATATATGTATTCCTTTCTCGCGTGACGTAGGGAGCTGATTTCGTTGAACCCAGTTTAACAGCAATCTGAAACTAAACAACTCCTTAAACATCCATGGTTTTTGCGCTTTATACCAGGATCATAACCCCGCCTACAATCCCACCCAAAATCTAATTCATAGGCGTGTCTCCTACCTTCTAGGGACCGGCCCGTTGTATATGGGCTTTGACGTGTTAGCGCAGGGCTGGGGGAGAGGTATATGGCACACGTTTAGAAATTTAACACAAGAGAACACAATAGAATCGATTTACAGTACCTGCTGCGTGAATATCGCGCACCCACAATGTAAGCAGAGGCGTGTAGGTGCGAGTCTGTGTGTGTTTCTGCTTGCGTGCATGTGTGTGCACGCTGACTTATGAATTAGTTATAAGTGGAATTCGCTGTACTAGAATTCACTCTATTTGTACTCAAGCTGCAATTCAGATTAAAGTACTCCCTTCTCTAATTCTGTTTTAAGACAGGGTTTCCTTTCTCGCCATGGCAATGGAGTTTACCTTTCTGTTCTTATTTGATTTTATTGTGCTGTGAATATATGACAGCACAATGACTGTTGCCCTATATATAAAATAATGCATGAATATATGGGCTCAGTGACTGTCACTAACTTTGCCATTACATCTTGTTTCTCCGCATATCAATAGCAAATGTATCAGCACCCTAAATGTTATATTTAACCCTTTCAATGATGACCTGAGGAGAAAAGCCAGGTACAGAATGTGTGCGTGCGTGTGTGTTTGGAGGGGGGGCGTGGTGGTAGGTGATTAAGTGACAGTTTGTTTATCGGTCATTACAAAGAGAATTAAATATCCCAAGGGCATGGACACATTTCTTTTTTGTTTGAACGACCCCCCACCCCCCACTCCTTCGCCCTGGGGCTCCCCAGAACAGAAGTGGAGAGATGGGGTTAGAAAATGTTGAAATAACCCCTGCCTTCTTCCCCAGTGGAATCCAGGGCAGGGCGATGACAGGGTGTTCAAACCGGGTGCCTAAACCCACGGTTCTGGTTCAAAGAGGCCCTCTACCTGCAGGACAATGGCTTTGTCCCAACCACATAATGATGGCCTCAATTCATTTATTCATTCATTCATCACATAAGGATGGTTTCAATTTACTTATGTATTTATTCATTCATCCATTCATTCACTCAGTCACTCATCACTCATAACTCTATCTGCAGGGCAATTGCTTTCTCCCAACCGCATAATGGTGGTCTCGATTAACTTAACTATTTATTCATTCATTCACTCACTCACTCATTTGTTTAAAGGAATTTGTTGGAGGCAGTTCTTTCCCTGTGTGGAAGCAGTTTAAGGGATGTTTGGAGGCTGTGACCCCGTATGTTTCTTGCTCCAGAGTGGGACAGTAATTGAATTCCAATGGGAATCCTTTGATCTTTGATCTAGCTAAACTGGCTTTTCAATGACGGGGACCCAGCTGTGGAATGAGGGACTTGGGGTGTGAGGAGGGGTCAGTGCATGATGTCCAGTCTTACCTCACGCTAATTCGGTGGCCCGGTGAAGATGGATTCATGAATATTTGATATACATTGATTATCAATCAAAGTTGCATTTTGAGTATGAGGCAGGACACAGGGGGGTTAGTGACAGAGAAAATGACTCAGTAACAAACAAAGGGTCTACCATATTAAAACACTTCTGACAAGAGTGCACTTTACACTGATAGAGTACACTTTACCCTGATAAAGTATATCTACCATCATCGAGTATACTTTGCTGTGATAGAGTGCATTTCACTCTGATAGAGATTAATTAACATTGAGCCTTAAATAAAATAAATAAAATGACATATATGATTTGATGCTCACATGTTGCAATAATGCTTGGGATTGCAGATTGCGCAGTTAGGTGTACATGCATTAATTATTATTGTTTTGTTTTTTTGGGGTGTTTTTTACAGAAGCTTTGGTGAAATTGCTGTGATCAAGTCCATGGATACTTTTGCTAAATCTAGAAGTCACATGCCATTCTTTGTCTTTTTACATGTATAATTGACTCTGTCCAAACCTTGAACATGGGTTGCCTAACTTTCCAAGCAAAGTAATTCCCTCTAATACCTTGTACCTTGGGTTGTTTAGCCAGTTGATTGGCTCATTGTGAAAGGGGATAAGGCAAGCTTGGTTTCGATAGGGTGTGCACTGGGATTTGTCATAGTGTGTAGTAATGTCTGTTTTTGTTTAATGTAATTATAAATTGGTATCCAACCAAACACCAGGCTGTTTTGCTTGTGGATGAAAGGGAGACAATTCAAAATCTGGAGGCTGCACATATTATTGCTTTAAGATGTGTGTATTTACATGTACCCATGTAGTGTGGTGTGCTTATTTACACAGGCCTATGTAGTACAGTGCATTTATTAATGTTCCTTCTACAACAGCAAACCTATAATATCTTATGCTAATATTGCCTGTCTCTGGCTTTGCTTTTATTTTTGCTGTTGTTTGTGTTATTATAAAATGTATTCCTCCTCCATTTCTTTGTGAAAGTTGCTGTGTTTAGAGCGTGACTATTTTTTTCTTTCTTCTTTTTGATTTCCTTTTTGATTTTCTTTTCTTCTGTTCTCTTACTTATTTTCTTTCTTTTCTTTTTTAACCATTTAAGTTTCATGTTGTTCTGGCATGTTTGTACATGATTCTTCAGTTATTCACGTAATTGTATTATTTTCTCAGTTATTTATGAAGTATTTGCATGGCTTGTGTGGGTAATGTGGGTTGGATGTGTGGGTGAGTGAGTGAATGAGAGAGTCTGTGTATGTTGTACGTGTATAGTCTGATGTATTTTATTGTATGTGTATCAGTGTTTTTTAGCCGCCTTGAAAAAGATATGGTTCATCTCAAATGCCTCCCCTTCAATATACTGTATTTCTCAAAATCTGAGAAAAATGTTGTTTTTGATAACAAAGCTATAATCTACTGTGTGCACATTAGTCATGTGAGTGTTCCACAAATCACATTTTAATGCAGACTGCACTCTTATCAACCGGTAATCATGCAAGCCGAGTGTTCCACACTCCTAGTTTTAATACAGACTGTATTCTATTTTGCACATTATTCAGGTAAGTGTTCTCCACACCTCATTTTAAAACTGAATGTACTTTAATTGCACATTATTCATGTGTGTTATCTTGACAGAGCAGAACCCTTCAGAGACTTACACAGTTTGCATTATTTTACATACACTCCATTAACAAAGCTGATTGCACTGATTGTATTGCAGCAATTCAGGTTAAGTGCATTGCTGAAGGGTACAGGGGCATTGTTTCAGCCCCAGGAGGGATCTGAATCTGCAACCTCTGTTGAGGCTAAAAGCCCTGTTCCCTAACCCTTATACAGCAACCAGTATGGCCATTGTTTCTGTTTGTACACTTTTACTGCAGGCAAAATGATTTCATGTGATTGGCTTGGATATTATCAATTATAATATTAAAAAGAATGTCAGTGATGCAGTTGGTCAGTAATTTGTAATAGAATAGGACACCTATGTTATTTCCCAAACAGAGGCCTGCCCATCCTATAATACATATCCAATTTTATATATAAAATGTTTTATGCGAGGAAATACCATTCTTTTACTTCAGCTGGTTGTGATAGTGTATCTGTTTTTTTTCTATAATGTCAGATGTAACTTTGCCAGCATGTTGTCAGAAAACAGCATTCCTATGCTGTGAGAAGGGCCCGACCAGCGTGTTTGGTGCGCTAATGTTGTGACAACTTGATAGGAAACTCCTCGGTCGGTTTCTGTTTACACAATGTCAGCGCTGTGCGAGCGGGACCCTTTCAGTGCCTTACGAAGCCCTGCTCAGTGACAATGCTGTGTCTGAGTGCTGTATGAAGCCCTGCTCAGTGACAATGCTGTGTCTGAGTGCTGTACGAAGCCCTGCTCAGTGACAATGCTGTGTCTGAGTGCTGTACGAAGCCCTGCTCAGTGACAATGCTGTGTCTGAGTGCCTTACGAAGCCCTGCTCAGTGACAATGCTGTGTCTGAGTGCCTTACGAAGCCCTGCTCAGTGACAATGCTGTGTCTGAGTGCTGTATGAAGCCCTGCTCAGTGACAATGCTGCGTCTGAGTGCCTTACGAAGCCCTGCTCAGTGACAATGCGGTGTCTGAGTGCTGTACGAAGCCCTGCTCAGTGACAATGCTGTGTCTGAGTGCTGTATGAAGCCCTGCTCAGTGACAATGCTGTGTCTGAGTTCTGTATTAAGCTCTGCTCAGGAATGAAGCTGTGTCTGAGTGCTGTACGAAGCCCTGCTCAGTGACAATGCTGTGTCTGAGTGCTGTATGAAGCCCTGCTCAGTGACAATGCAGTGTCTGAGTTCTGTATTAAGCTCTGCTCCAGAATTAAGCTGTGTCTGAGTGCTGTACGAAGCCCTGCTCAGTGACAATGCTGTGTCTGAGTGCTGTACGAAGCCTTGCTCAGTGACAATGCTGTGTCTGAGTTCTGTATGAAGCCCTGCTCAGGAATGATGCTGTCTCTGAGTGCTGTACGAAGCCTTGCTCAGTGACAATGCTGTGTCTGAGTTCTGTATGAAGCCCTGCTCAGTGATGATGCTGTGTCTGAGTGTTATATGAAGCCCTGCTCAGGAATAATGCTGTCTCTGAGTGCAGTGTCTGTCTGGAACAGAAGCCCATTCCGTAGATTCCGAGCACGGGAGGTCAGGACGCTGCCACAGTGCAGAACACGCGTCACGAGCAAATCACAATCACTTCGCAAGGTGGGAATAGATGGCTGGGGGGTGACAGATGTATTTCTACTTACATGGGATTTAAATTCATATAATACACACTCAGTGTGCACTTTATTAGGTATTTATTACTCATTTTCTAGACTTATGAAATCTTCTGCTGCTGTAGCCTGTTCACTTAGAGTTATGATGTGTTGTGTGTTCAGAGATGCTCTTCTGTATACCACTGTTGTAATGTGTGGTTATTTGTGTTACTGTCACCTTCCTGTCAGCTTTGACCAGTCTAGCCATTCTTCTCAGCCCTTCTTCTCTAACCATCTGCCCACAGAACTGCTGTTCACTGAATGTTTTTTGGTTTTTCATTCCATTCTCTGTAAATTCTAGAGACTGTCATGTGTGAAAATCCCAAGAGTTCAGCATTTTCACTCAAACCACCCTGTCTGGCACCAATACTCATTCCCCAGTCAAAGTCACTTAGATCACGTTTTCTCCCCATTCTGATGGCTGATGTGAACGTTAACTGAAGCTACTGACCTGTATCTGCATGATTTCATGTATTGCACTGCTTCCACAGGATTGGCAGATTAGATAATTGCAAGAATAAGTAGGTGTACAGGTATTCCTAATAAAATGCTCAACGAGTGTATATACACAAAAAAGATACAAATGACTTGTAAACCCATGGCTCCAGGTACAATTTTATGCAACTATAGGGTATTTCCCCAATTACAGGCCTTGGATCTTTTTTATACACATTTTATACATTTTTTCTCAGAGTGGGGAAAGGCACCGGCCGTCTCTATATTTTGGGCTGTGTCCAACCCAGTGTCTTCCAATAACCGAAAACAGTTTACGCCAGCGATGTCAAACTCAATTAAGTCCTTAATTTAAGATTCTCTGATTGGCTCGAGTTTCCTCACACCTCATTTCCAAGGCCGAGATTGGCTGCAGATTGAAAGGAAATCACAGAATCCAGCAGAGACAGCAGTCTACCAGGAGAGCCCTAGTTAATGCCACGCAGAAGATGAGTTGTGAAAACTAACATTAATGAACAATCATATAGAATTAAAAAAAATAAAAATTGGCCAGATTTTCAAAAGTTAGTTATTTAGCTGACATTTTTAACCAAAGCAACTTTCGTTTGATAAAACTAAGCAGGCAGCAATTCCACCCGTAGCAATGACCTTGCTCAAGGTCCAAACAGTTGCACTGATTTTATTGTGGCTACACCAGGCCTTGGGCCACCAACCTGCTGGGTCCAGATCACGTCCCTTAGCCACTAAGCTACAGTCTGCCCAACCAGGCTGACCCTGCGTGTGTCCCTCTGACAGATGTTGTCGATCTCTCTCTCTGAAATGGCTTCCTCTGCAGTCTTGTGCTGACATTGACAGCACAGCGCCCTTCAGCGATGGTGTTATCTGAAGATGTTATCGGTGCACACCCTTGCCAGGACCTTTTGGCGATTGTAGGGTTCTCTCAACCGCCGCAGAACAAGCCTTAACGAGATTGATAAGGGGAGAGTTTTTTTTGGGGGGTGACAGATTTGTTGGGGAAACTGCAGAGGGCCTCCCGGAAGGGCTGAGGTTCAGTTTCACGTTGAAAAATGGCCCCGGCCCGTCGCCTCTACCCTCTCAGGTACACAGTCTCTCGCCTGGAAATATTTTACTTATTTTCAGTGCGGTGGCTTTGCCCTCCTGGGCGCCAGTTTCTGTTTCCACATCTGTGTTCCAAACAGTTCTGCCACTTTCTGACAGCACCGTTTTAACAAGGTCTGGGATCTGTAAAAAGCCATACATGTGGTGGAAATCAAATTACCACTTCTGTGTACAATTCATTAAAACATTTGAAATTATTCTTTTTCCCTGAACTGAACTGCAAAGAAAGAAAAAACAACAACAAAAAACCAGTCATTATGAATCACAAACAGACACAACTGTGCTGAGAAACCTGAAATGAATATGCAAATTAAATTATACTGAGTGACAATGAAAGACCAAGTGCTTCAGTTTTTCCTATCAGTTTGCTTCTAGCCCTTGAAATTTCTTAAAAAGCTTTAAGTGTTTCCTACATTTTACACAAAGATAGCTTTATTGTAGACATGTATCTGGCATGTCACATGTATCTGGCATGCAATTATATCCATAACATATTTGGATATAAGAAGGCAGCAGCAATTCCAACATTACTCTACCAGAGAGTAAAATCAAAGCAGTGGTGTTGAGTATTAATGAAATATGTCATAATGTTTATTACAGTCACATCTGGTGGTGTATTCCAACATTCATAGAGAATAAAGGATAGGCGTCTGACTATTTCTGCAAGCTGGCATCGTGAATATCGAACATTGGGATAGTCTAGGGTCAAATTCACAGAGCACATCGTTAATTCCATACGTGTCGAAAACTGGGGGATAAAGAGATAGAGAGAGAGTGCAATAGAGAGAGAGAGAGAGAGAGAGAGAGAGAGAGACAGAGAGAGAGAGAGAGCTGACATAGAATTAGCCTTTGTAATCTCATTTAGATAATTGGAGATTTTGGTGTGGTTAAATTGTTATCAATTATAGTATAAACGCCGTCTTCGGTCAGGGTGAATCAGGAGAGAAACAGGGTTAAAATGTTAAGCACAATAGTATTCACATGGCCTATAATTTGTCCTTTTCTAGCCATTACTCTATTGAAAGCACTGTCGTTGCTCTCCGCGTACGAAGACTGGGCTCACTCCCACCGCATCCGTTGTGAAAAGCAGGCGTTTAGACGTCGCACTTTTCAACTGCAAATTGCAGATGAAGAGCCGCCCTCCTCCACGCCGCCATGCACTGCGTGTTTAGAATGCGTTTAGCTTTTATATCTGACACTCTGGGTGAGGAGCAGGGGCTCATTTCCATTAGCTCAATTCTGCCGATGCTTTTAAACACCGCCGTTTCTGTTGCGCTTCAATTCCATACCAGCGTACAGAGGCCTACACACAGTGACAACCCATTGGCCTGAACAATTCAGAATCATTTGAATAAGCACTTCAAATTGTTTATGAATGAAGTCACGGAAAGAGGAATAATCTGGATGTTTTTGTTTGGGTTTCTTTGTTCACGCCCCCCACCTGATAAACACAATAATAAATATACGCAATTGATTTTTTTATTCATTTTGTATTGCTGTAAGAACACAGTACAAGGTGAATAGTGTAGAAAGTACACACCAGCAACTGCTATTCCAATGATTGATATTGCAATAAATAACGTTTACACTAGAAGGTGAGCTCAGAGACATTTGTGAGCGTGTAAATGTCTGCTACAGAATGTTGTGTCACCCCCTGGAATGTCAATACGACTATGGTTCAGAGCTGCCTGTAGACTAGTGGCTAAGGTACATATCAGGGGCCAGGATGGTTGGTGGTTCAAGACCCGGTCTAGCCATGATAACATCTGCACAGCTGTTGGGCTCTTGAGCAAGGCCCTTAAGCCTACATTGCTCCAATAACAGTGGTCTGTAGGTGTCTCTGGGTGTGGCTGTGGAGGTGGTGAGGGCTATGGTTTGAAACCTGCAGCATACCTGCTCCAGGCTGCATGAGACTTCACCTGCAGTCCTCCTATAGCTGCATTTCCTCAGCGGAGAGTTTGATCTATGAGGTTGTGAACATACTGCTCTTAATTCTGAACTTCCATTTTCAACCCCGGTCCTGGAGGGCCTCAATGCCCGTTTGGTTTTTATTTCTTTATTTTCCATGTGTGATTTTCACTTGATCGTCTGCCAATTCAGGTATTGGAATCAAAGTGTATGGACTGTTTAAGGAATAAAGTTGAAACATGTCAAACCCCAGCAGACACTGTAGTGCTAAATTGGGTCAAACTCATGCCTGCTGTACAAACCGATGGACTGCCATTCATTAGATTGATTATGTTGTGTATTACAGTGAACTTCATATTAAAACCTCGTCTTCCTGAAATGTTTATTTAGGGTCTAGTAAATAAATGTGAATGCCCATGTCAAACCCATTGAATTCTGAAACAAAGCATGTCCACAGCTGCTAACTGAATTTAATTCTGGCATAGCCAGGTACATATTGAAATTCTTCACAATTACAAGGAAGAAAGTGAATTTGATACATAAGACAGTGGACATGATCAAGGAGTCAGGGCTGTCACATCACATGAGATTCAAAATCAGGAAAGTAGTTTGCGTTACTTACCGCCTCAGAAATTCAAAGGTATTCATCGTTAAGTGGTTTTGTCAGTCAGTGCCTGATATTGATCTATATTGATTCAAAATACAAAGCACCTCTCAGATAAAGGCACCTGTATCTACAAATGACACTTAGAATGGTGGAGGCACACAGTATGTTTCCTAGCAGGCAGAACAAAGGTATAAACCATACAGAATAGGGGCAAACAACCCATATTAGATATGAAATGCATACATCATGTATGGAACGCATGAATGTGAAATATTGCCCATTCTTGTCCGTATGGTTTTAAAGCTGAAAGATAACTCCAGGGCACTGCTTCTTGTCTGTTCTCTTAGCTTGTGTTGTGTGTAAGGGTCACTCGCTGTTTAAGGATAGGTTAAGTAAGCCCTTGCGCTCTTTCCACAGATAAATAAATTCCTCATCTTAGACTTCTGCCCTGTCTGTACTTTACAGTTTTGTGCTTAGGGAGCAACTGTGGTTTTCTGTTTTGTTTAGTCTTGTTTTGTTTTTGTTCTTTTTTTTCTTTTTTTTTAAGATTCGTTACCTCATCTTTGGGTAATTTTTAACAGTCTTTTTCAGCCTCTCACTGCCTGACACTGAGAAGAAATTAAGGGGGAAAATTCTCCCAGATCTGAGAGTGTTACTCCTGGTCTTCACAGTCAGATCCTGGCGTTAATGGAACGGATGGGGAGAAAAGGTGTATTAGTGGTAATTAACAAGCTATCATTTACGCTTTGAACTACTCTGAACTAAAATCTTCTGACATTCCTTAAGAAATAGAATGAGAATATTACCTACCCCTAGTGTAAAATCCAGCTATGACCAGCTTGAAATTTCCAGCTACCATCTGTTTCAAAACATAGCTTGAGCTGTTCAAACCATGTTGAGTTGGTCTGAACTGGCCGACCAAAACCTATATTGAGCTATTTTTTCAGCAGGGACTTTTACCTACATTTTATTTAACCTACATTTACCCACATCATGAGAGAGTCAATGAATAGAAGGCAGAATCCTCCTGGATCATCAGCACAGAATACCACACATTCTGAATTTTGCCCGATCTGTGAATTTGAGAGGTTTTGCGTTTGCATTTTGATCAGTTGTTTGGTTACTTGGCAGGAACATGGCACAAACAGTGAGAGGAGAGGAACAGAGAAATATACAATATGGAATAAATTACTGGCACGATAAAAACCCAGAAACAGAATAAGAGAGAGAAGCGAAGCAGACTCCGTCCTTTAAACTCTGAAGAGTCCAAGATGATGAGGTCATACATTTTGTTTCTCACTCCATTATGTGATAGAATAAAACAGAATCAGTGGATGGAATTAAAGACATTCTGCAAGGAACTAATTAATGCTTGAATTAATTTTGCGTATATACATCCATACACATTTTCTTTTTTGCACACAGATGAAGCATAAAGTAGCCTACACCCAAAAGTCTCAGACAATGGTGAAGAAACATTAAATCTAGACATTATTAATATCTTTGTTGCTTGAGAAATTAAAATGTATGGCTGTCAATATCAAATTATATTATTTTTATATAATATCAAATTATAAACACAAACATTGGGTATGGAGTTTGCGTCTTTTCTTTCTGCAGTTTATTTTTTGTTGTATTTTTAACTTCTCTGTTGTGAGAGCATGAGTTTTCCCTGTCTCACAGCATCATTGCCATGGTGAGAGGAGGTGCCACAGGGTGTAAGACCTGTGGTTGGAACGCAGTCACGCCTATGACGGAACACAAAGAGGTGCATTGTGGGACACGCCCAGTGATGAGCACACTCCGTGTGTACAGTCTAAACAAACCTGAAACTGTGGCATGCTTTAGCGTAGCGTAGCTCGTGTCGGCTCACAGATTAGGAGCTCATTCTAATCGCTTATTTTTCCAATCGCGATCTCTTTCACCTACTTCTAGCTCCACCCATCGAGAGAGGCTAGAAAAAATGGCAAGAATGAAGAAGGGGAAATCGAGAAAACATGAATTAGAGGAGAGGTGGAACCACAGGTCAATCATTTATAAGTCAGGCTTTCTGAAAAAAATTCTTAAGCAAAGGATGCACTGATGTTTTCTTGCTCAAATGATGGTCAAATACATTAATTAAGCATGAAATTAACTTTTCATTAGTTAATGTATTTGTTAACAATTAACTAACTTAAAATTTGTTACATGATCTTTATACATTCGCAAGCCATAGGATTAACTAAATTTATTTAACCATTAACGAACACATTAACTGACTTTATCAGTCCTATGTGAATATAGGCAATAAGTAATGCAGCTGTTAAGGTGAATTAATGCTGTACAATACTGAACAATAATGTACAATACTGAAATACGTAAACAGAGCTGTACAGAGTAAGTTCTCGGTAGTAGTTAGTTCATAACTACTTCAGTTGATACCCAATTGATGGAACCTTATTGTAAAGAGGTACTGAGGCACTTGCTCTGGCGGCCATGTTTTCCCACCGACCGACTTGCAGATATTTGAATAAAAGCTGACTTTTCAAAGCGCGTTTCACCACACCGACTTCCCGCTGAGTAACCGCGAGGGTTACAAATTACGGAGTTGCTGCAGCAACCAGCCTGTTTTTAGTCACGGCAAATTATTTTCCTTCCGTCTCACCAGTGCCCTTTCAAAATATTTGAATTTGTTGCGTTGAGGTTTTGCAGTAAATATGTGAATGGTTTAATCACTATACACCCTGTTTCTGAAACAGGGTGATCTGTGGTGATCACACCAATAGTTTTTGGGTGACGTCTTGTTTTGAAGTAGGAGCAGGTAGGGCCAGACGGCTGGCTGGCTGGAGCAGGGCCTTGTGGGTAATATCTTTGGCAGGGGAGAGGTGGCTCTGGGAAGGGCAGTGCTGAAGAGAGCAGCGTGGGAAAAATCAATAACACTCCGACTCCAGACACATCCCTGTCTGCAGGAGAGACAATCAGCAGCTCCGCACTCAAGTGCTTTCCCTCTCTCTCTCTCTCTCTCGCTCTCTCCCCACACACTCTTTCTCAGTCGCTCTCTCCTCACTCTCTCTCTTATTCTCTCTCCCCCTCACTCTTTCACAGTCTCTCTCCTCACTCTCTGTCTCTGACTCTCTGTCCTCAATCTTTCCACTTTATTCTCTTCTCTCTCTCTCTCTCTCTCTCTCTCGCTCTCTCTTACCCTCTCTGTTTCTCTGACTCTCTCTTTTGGCTCTGTCTCTCTCTATCCCGCTCTCTCTCCCTCTTCCCCGCACATCTCTGCTACTCTGCTAGCGGGTGAAACAGGGTCTGTCTCATCCAGCATTGTGACCTTGGCATCCCCTTGTTTCAGGACTAAAAGCCGCGTTAAAGTGTCCGACCGAGCTACCGTGGTGTGAGGTTGCAGGTTTGATTCCGAGGTGGGGCACAGCCATTGCAAGGTGCATAACCTGAACAGCTGACAGACGCATTTGGTTCATTGAGCGTGAAATAAAATGCTAACTTTAAAAACCTAACCCCCCAAGGAAGGTTCATAAGCATATACGCTATAAATATGTTCACTACTGTATCCAGATTAACTTCTGCTTTAAATACATGTCTATTTGGACCTCTAATTTTATTTCAATGCTCGAGGCTATATTTTTGCATGTTTTGTCGAATTTCTAACTTGGACACTGGCAGATCCCATAGTATAGAGGTAGGTATTTCTGTAGCTATTCCTTTGCTATTTCAAATGTGGGGGTGGGGAGGTGGGGGTGGGCTTTTGTAAGTCATTGGAAGGCCTCTTTAGCCACAGTGCAAATGTCCCCAAAACCTGCCTGCCACGCCGGCCACTCGAAGTGAGTCCCTAATACACACATCTCCTGCCCCATTCAGGCTGATTGCCTCCCGTCTCGCAGAAAACAAATCGCTCAGTTTAATCAGCCCGGGCAGTTCACAGACAAGGATCGGTCCAATTAAACTGGCCTGGGGGCATTACTCGGGTAAAAAGAAAACTTTCCATTTGTTCGGCGGGCTGTGTGCTTCTGATTTTAGAATGCGGCTTTGCCATGAGTAGACGTCCCTCTAATAAGGATTTTTTTTATTATTAAATAGGAGGTTTTTGTCCGGTTGGGTGTATGAAAAGACATGAATGGCTTTCTTAATTGTTTGCGAGCCCCGCCGCTAGCTAACTAAGTAATAACCTTTTTCCACTGCCGGATTCTCTTCAAAAGAGGGCTTTGCCGGGCATTGTGTGGCATTCCGTAGCTGGAATCCCATTTCCCTCCCCGGCTCAATTGAAACCGCTGTACAGTAAATAAAAGGGGGGGAAAGGGTGGGGTGGTGGTGGTGGGGGGCGATGCAGGACCGGAGGAGAGGCGACCGTGTTTTTCACAGTGGAGACATCAGGTGCCCTGCTCTGCCTGCCGTTTCTCTCTCAAACCGAACGCACCGCGGGTTGTTTGGGACGGTTTTTGTGTGATAGTTGCCCATTGCCAATAGGTTAATTGAGGTCTCTCTGTTTGTCCCTGCAATCGCACCGCGGGATTTCACCATCCTGACTAAGATCGTCATCGGAGCCGGAAAAGGGATCTCTCTTCATCCCGCGGGCCAGTACTTCAGGGCGAAAAAATAATTATACTCTCATTATATTAACCTCTGACGTATCAGAGGTTATTAAAAATTACACAGGCTGTCTTGTTTATTGTATATTGTTAAACATCTGGCAATACAAGAAATTAGAATCAGCCCATACTTTCAGTGAGAAATTAGGGAAATTAAAATAAATGAGCAAACACAGGTGCTGCTCCAGTGAATTCCTCAGCTTCTCGGAATATGACAACAGACTGATTGATTTGAGATTCACGAGCTGACTGAATTAGCACAATGATGTTACACTGTAAGAACTGATGTGTTTACTGATTTCTCCAACCACTGTAGCATGAACATATTACTTAAAGGCACTGGAGGTTTGTAATACTACTCCTCTATTCATATCGTAAGGTTGTATGAGCTAGATATTTCTGATGTCATCTCTAGTGGCCACGATGACATTCACTTGCGAGCTGTACCACAATCTCAGGGCAATCCCTGAAAAAGGAAACCTCATTCTGGATACAAATGTGAAACAGTGTCACTGCGAATCAGCTCTAACAGTGTTAAAACGAGTCCAGTGGGGACAATGTGTATTCAAACTGAGCTAAAAGAACTAATTTAACTGTAATTTAATTTTACCTGACCAATTTTCCAACTGATAACAGACTGCCCTACAGCACGCAGAAGTGCGCATTATCGTACTTTCACAGTACATTGTGAAATGTGTTCCTCAAATAACAAAAAATGTACCTCCACTGTACCTTAATTTCTGAGAGTGCTCTTTTCTCATTGTTTCGTTTAGTTAATGTGCGCAATAATAGCGGAAATCGGGAAGGGGGCACAAACTTTTCCGCAGCACTCTATCTTCACTGCTACTGCAACAGCAGCAGAGTTTATATGAGTCTGTGCTGGAGGCAAGGCGCTCCCCTCGGTGTAGAACGTGCCTGGGAGTTGATTTTCTGCTGAGTCTTCCTGCCGTGTTTGTGCAGCACACAGGAGCGTGGCCCTGCGGAGAGATGCTCGCCCCGCAGGTCAGCTCGCTTTTCCCAGAAGGAGAATTCCGAGGAGCGGGCAGGCATTCCGAGCACATCCCACCGTGTCCCATTCACCCAAAGCCTCACGGGAGGGGGTGCAGTGAATGGGTATTATATTCTAAGTGCCCCGCTCTCTGTCCGTTCACAGATCGGTCGGTCGGTGCGAGAAATGTGTGTGTGTGCTTTTTAACCCCTGCGACTCGCGCAGCCCCCTGGCCTGTGTGCGTGCTAGGCTTGATTAATTTCCGCACCGTGTGAAAAAAAACCCCCAGCAAAAACATTGCTGGAATCGCATCCCCATCGTGTGCATTTCAAATGATCGAAGTGGATATGCTAACCGCTAACTGGCAGCGCTAACGTGTCCTGGCACCTGGACCTCTGGCTACGTTAGCCGCCCCTCTGTGGGAAATGTTATTCCGCACTTCAAAATGCAAAGGTCATGAGCTGGCCATTAGCCATGCACAACTACATTAGAGAGAGGAAGGCTTTGATAAGTGCAACAAGGAAGTAGGCCCTTAGACCTCCGACATCCCAGAAGTCAGAGCCTGAGACAGAGCAAGAACAACATTTTCACACCTTGCTCACAATATTTTAAAGCCTTTTTTCTCCTATGTTGAAATGCCAAAATCATACTTATAGGCCAATTTCATTGCAGCAAGATCAACTTTAATGGGAGTACATTTTTCACTGGCATCTTGTGGATCCATACATGAATACATTTAACCTTGAATGGAAACTGAAAATGTGCTTGAAGCTAGGGAAACTTATTTTCAAGATAAGGATATTGCATTGACATGTAACATTTTTGGCTGACAGAGGACAGGTCCTTGCTTGTGTACACAGACATTGATTTTTAAACCTTAGAGATAATGACAAGTACTGGAGCTGAAAGCATGAATGTCAACGCTCATACACTTTCCTTCTTCAGCTAGAGTTTGTTCACACTGCATCATTAGGATTACCTGTTGGAATTAACTGTAGACACTTTAGTAGCTTACCTCTAGAAATCTTTCTTACCATTCCCAATGTATACTGGCATAATGTCATGTTTTAAATCCGAGATGTGATTCCACACACTTGGCTATTCTCTGGGAAGTTCTTTTCCGAAAGTCAAAAGTTGAAGCTGTAATAGGTCATTACCCAGAGCCTGGCAAAAATAGATTCAATCCGACGTGAAAATGTATTCTCGATTGGATCTGCCAAAATTTGCATTAAGCTCAAAAAAGTATTTTAAGCTCCCTTTCACCTGGCATTTCCTGCTGAGGAGAATGGTGGTATGAAAGAGCCCTAAGCTATAATCACAAATCATCTCCCCGCAAATTTCAGAAACGCATGAATTAAACCACATTTTTTTTTTTCTGTTGAATGGCAGATGGTGTCATGTGAACCCTCCTGAACACGTATCCCAGCATCCCCGGCTTCCCAACACAGTATGCGTTGGCACATTGATGCATATGACACAACTGACTTCCCTTTGCTGGTTTGCACAAGCAAGACCACCAACCATTTCACCTCAGAATTCATTAAATGAAACTGATAAAAAACTAATATTATTGATGAATGCAGCACGTTGGTTTTTTCAGCTGTTGTTTCTAGGTATGTCATGCAGTGCATAGTTAAGTTATGCATAATCTTGTTTCGAAACTTAGTCACACTGTTTGAATTGAAATAAACAAAACAATTATTTTATACAGAAGCATAATTAAAAAAAGATATTCAACATATGCGAGTAACAAACACAGAAGAAACTTTGAGTCAAGTGCATTTTTTGTGCTCCCTGCATTTGCTGAAGTGTATTTGCTGAAGTGCTTTTGCTGGTTTGAAATGCAAACCCAATTTCCCACAGAGCCGGCCGGAGTCTCGGGTGCGCCACCTCCGTGGAAACGCTGACTGGAAGCTATGCCGGACAAAATGAAACCCCATAAACAAAACCAGCTCTGCACAGCGAAATCGTCAGTATCTGTTAACTGACATTAAAACACAGTTTACACTGATGAAGCACATTTTACTCTGCTTGAGTACATTTTAACATGACATAGTGCATTTTACATTGATAGAGTGCCTCTATTATCCCCTATGGTGGACTGGGAGTGTTGATTTAACACTGTACACTGTGTTCCTGGCCATTTTAACTTCTTTTTTTTTACAATTATGCCCTCTCTGTAGAATCCTGGAATCACATTTATATTTCAAATCACATTTACATTTATAATTGGAATATTTGATCTAGAGGCAAGTACTGAGCACTGAATTACCTCTCATCCAGAGCATTTTAAACTATGAAGAGGCAGTGAAAAACTTTCTTTCTTCTGATTTAGATTTGACCTTGAGTCATTTCACTTGAGTGTCATTTGAATGACCAAATTGTAAGGTACCGACAGCTGCATGCATGCACACACACACACACATGCAGGCACTCATGCAAACACACACACACACACGCACACACACACACACACGCACACACACACCCAAACACACACACACGCGCACACACACACACACACACACACACACACACACAAACACACACACATGCATGCACACAAACACACACACATGCACGCATGCAAACACACACACACACACACACACTTAGCAGGGGTAGCAGGACCTTCCCCATTTTGCCCCAACGCGTGTGATTGGCAGGATGCCTTGCTTAAAAGAGAAAGAAAGGCTTCAGCAGAAACGTTACTTCGGGGTTAAGGGGCGGAGGACAACAATGGGCCGTGGATCCTAATCGTTAGAAAGAGGGTTCTGGTGGGTGTGTGGAGGGGCAGGGGGTCTGGGAAGCTCCATTTTGATGTATTTTACTGGACATTTTCCTGGGGATGATGAGGAAAAGGATGAGAGTTCTCCCAGTGGCAGGAGCTGTGTGCATTCATCCCAAATCTGGACATGACAGCTCTCCACATTCCTGACACTTCCCAAATGTGCACGCATGTTAAGGAATGCTGGAGTATGGAGATAAACTAGCACTGAACCCAGATATCTCAATCAGGACTGGCAGACATTTTTAACTGATTCATTACTCTGACTTTTTTGTGAAAAATATTGTTGTCAAATATATCAAATGCATATGCTGAGACGTGTGAATCTAATTTAGAGATGCTTAGATTGTGGCCATAAGCATTTTCCTTCCATACTTTACTGTCTGTAGATATTAATGTGAGTCAACTGGGAGAAACATGAAAAATATTAAATTGCATAGAGATTATATTGCACGTAATGAACTGGAAGCACCAACAATCTTCTGGACATTCTATGTCGGAATGTGTTCTATATTATTATTATCATTATTATTAGTAGTAGTAGTAGTAGTAGTAGAAGTTGTTGTAGTAGCAGTGCTAGCAATAATATATATTTTGAATGTTAACTCAAATTTAGATTTTAAGAATTTGTGTTAAAATTTTTACAGAAATGATAATATTTCACAATGAACATGAGGCCTCTCAAAGTCTTATTTTTGTGTTAAGACTGCTGCAAAGACTGCAGTCAGCATTGAGTGCCAGCACAATAGAGCTAAACAACTATGCTGGGGTCTATTAAAATTCTTGTGTCAAACATCAAGGTCAATCATTCAGGGTCATGACACAGAAGAAATGCTGTTTGATTGGTTGTGGTCTGCTCGACTGAACAAAGAGAAACGGTTGTCTGCAGCAAATAAAGAACAAAAAGGTATTTTCCCCCCCTGCAGATAAAACCAGTCATCAAATCAAATGTCTATCTTTGTTGGGTTTATACCTAACTAATAACCATTTTTGTCTACAAAATTCCTCATGTTAAATCAACTCTTAAGTATGAAATTATCTGCCGCGTTGTTTATCTCACAAGGTCCAAAAGGAACAACATGTATTGTAAAGTGGTTAAAAGTACACTTATGAGTTGATTTTACACCGAAGGCCGGGTTTTGTTTTGAGCTCACATATTTGGTCATCCCCTGTCGGGTAGTTTTGTCAAAGTCCTCTAGTATAAGGAGTGCTTTGTCAGCCTTTTCCAATTTAATCAGAAGAATACTATGGAATCTTGTGGTTGTTTAGCCTACGTATGTGGTCTTTGTCCCAAATGATTCCAGATCTCCACACAGCGACAGTTAGGCCATGTTAACATTTTAATCCTATCAGAATTGTTGCTCAACTGGGTAATGCTTTATAATACAGCCCGTTAATTACCTAGTATTTGCTGGGTAAATACTGGTTACTTATTAGGTAACTATTTAGATTTCAGAGGTAAGTACTATGAAACGCGCTGTAAAATGTATTTACATTGTACTTACATATTGTACATTACCAATGAAATCTAAGGCTTATAATAATAATCTAATAATTACAGTAGCTGTGTATTTACCCGGTAATTACTAGGTAATTAATACGCTGTAAAATAAAGTGTTACCCTCAACTCTTCCTGGCTCTCTATCTGTCTCTAACCAACCCTGAACATATTTATTGTGGATCTTAGACAGGAGACACTGGTGTAACGTTTAAGGTGAGAAATGTCACATCGGCTAATAATTCTCAGCAGTCTGGCTCCCTTTGGGAGGAGCAGAAATTCAACATCAGAACATCACTGGGAAAGGTGCTGTTGTGCTGCGCAGAGCACAATGAAATATTAATCACAACCGTTCAGCACGCCACGCGGTCTGGGTGGAAATGTTCTCTTCATTTCTTCTGTAACAGAAAGACTTTCTTCCTCCCTGTATCTGCCGGGCCTCATTCCAGTCCTCGATTTCTCAGCTGACCCAGAAATTGATCAAGGTCCGCTGTCTTTAAGGACACTCCGACCCATTAAATGTTCCTCCTACGAGCCAGAAGCCAGGAGGAAAGAGGCTCCTGAAGATTTCTTGAGCAAGAAAACATCCTTGGCGGAAGTATTTTTTTGGAAAGCGTGACATATAAATGATCGACCTGTGAATCCACTTCTCCCCATCTGCCACACATATGCCATGTCAGTAAATGATGTGGCTTCGAACGGATGTTTGAAGGAGCAAGGACATTCCATTTCCCTATGGAACGGTGCAAGGAAGAAGAGGTGAAATATAATTGATTGGAAAGACCCCCCCCGTTTGGAAATTCAAAGGTGTTCACCCTCCCCTGTTCAGGGAACATATATGAGCACGTGTTATCCTCTGAAAGGCTTCAGACCTCCTTTCACACCGGCAAACTGCTGAAAGTCAAAAGAGCGCCAAGTGGATGAACCAACAAGTTCCTGGATCTCTCCATACACACAACCTGCTGTTTCACACGAAATGAAAAATAAAATGCAGGTATACTGCTAAATATGTTTTTCCCATCACTTGAAAAAAGCTTGGTACAGTAATTGCTGGGCGGTAATGCAGCCTACAGCAATCAGGTTTGCAGGACTGTTAACCAGTGTCAGTGCAGAGAAGACCTGGCTAGAGGACACATGGAAATGTACTACACGCCTGACAGCACCACACTACATTTCCCATGGGGCTGTTCCTTTGTGCAGGGCAGTTCAAACGGCACTCGCATCACAAAGCTGAAAGGAAAGACAGAAGTGAGAAAATGAATTTTCAACTTTCAGGTGTGGTGAACAGATCACAGATCAAGCATTTCATAGAGAATGTGATTTTGTGATCTTTGTTGTGCTGAAACAATATTGGATTTCTCATAGATAACACTGACCCTCAATGAGAATGTGGTTTTGAATTTACAGAATGCAATGTAAAATAAATAAATATGATACAAGTTGTATCATCAGCTCTCCTGCTGTTACCGTATTTGGTTTGTTAGAACATTCCGGAAACCTGCGATGGCAGCAGATATAGCACGCATCCTATTTTATCGCCTGTTATTTCCACTGCGTGAATATTCCTCTCATTACTTTGCTACTCCGTATTTTTCTGTTGGAAGTAGGAAGGAAAATGAATTTCACAAAATGTGCTACACGATAAAATAGCACAATCTGCATACATCAACAAGAATCTATCGTCTGGTAGCTTTGTGATGGAAAACATGTTTCAGGATGTAACCGCAGGTGTATCAGAAAAATTCTTTTCAAGAGTTTCAGGGCTGGAAATCACAGCTCAGAAGGTATGATAGAGGGCATACACTCACCGAGCACTTTATTAGGTATTTATTAGACTTCTACTGCTGTAGCCTATCCACTTAAGAGTTATGAGGCGTTGTGTGTTCAGAGATGCTCTTCTGCATACCACTGTTGTAATGTGTGGTTATTTGCATTAATGTCACCTTCCTGTCAGCTTTGACCAGTCTGGCCCTCAGACGTCTCTTATTCATAAGGTGTTTCTGTCTGCAGAATTGCTGCGCACTGGATTTTTTTGGTTTTTGCAAACTCTAGAGACTAGTGTACGTGAAAATCCCAGGAGATCAGCAATTTTCTACCACTCACAATCATTCCTTGGTCAAAATCACTTATATTATATTTTTTCAACATTCTGATGGTTGATGTGAACATTAACTGAACATTAATGGCTGACCCGTATCTATATGAATGTATGCATTGCACTGCTGCCACACAAGTGGCTGATTAGATAATGGCATGAATAAGTAGGCGTAATAAAGTAAAAAGGTTCCTAATAAAGTGCTCAGTGAGTGCAGATTGAATTGCACATTTGATTGGTCTCGACATCCCACGGGACACTTTGGCCAATCAAACAAGGACAAGCAAGAGCAAAAGGACAAGCCCTTACCCTCAGTGAGTTAATAACTTACTGCATAGCGCTTGCATCAGTATTGCTTAATGTCTGCCACATTTTAGCGGGCAGCACGTTTATGATTGGCCAATACTTCCTTATTGGAGGTTCACTGCTGTTTTTACAGGAATGTCATTTGACATGTGTGGGAACATTCTTGTAGTATTATTGGGAACATTTGTTTGTGACTATGAAACAGAGCATTATGGTCTATGCCTGTACAAATATAACAAAAATGCTGATAAACATAATATTTATTTCTCTTTACATTGTTGTCATTATTATTCCTTTATGCCAGCTGGCAAATGTTATGGTTTTCCACTGTGAATTAGGATAGTGAGATAACAGCTGTGAGTCATGCATTTTTCCCAGCACTTGCTGGCTATGAATGTGATGTCTTATGCATTTCGCTGCAACGGGTCTGCAAGTTAATTTCTCAGGGCGCAAATGATTGCTATCTTTCTCATAATAGAGTGCAGATGACAGCAGTGTTCTTCGTTTGCAGTTAAATATACAAAGTGTTTGTAGATAACCTCTAAAGTGGTAGTTCACTTGCAGTAGTTTTAGTAATAAATAAAATGAACATTGAAACTCTGGAACATAAACATTTGATGTAACAAAATAACTTACAGTCTAAATTACATGACATTATTGGCATTTGGCAGACGCTCTTATCCAGAGCGACGTACAGTTGATTAGACTAAGCAGGCGACAATCCTCCCCTGGAGCAATGCAGGGTTAATGGCCTTGCTCAAGGGCCCAACGGCTGTGCGGATCTTATTGTGGCTACACCGGGATTAGAACCACCGACCTTGCATGTCCCAGTCATTTACCCTAACCACTATGCTACAGGCCACCCCACAGCCAACAACATAAATTGCTGGCTGCGCAATTATTTATACTGAATCCAACAGAAATCCAATGTCCCAGTAGAGTGATGGGGACAGTCACTGTGGTCACAGAAACACAAAACTGAAGTGAAGGTGTAGGGGTGTTAACCCAGGTGTCCGAGCCAACCAATTCACCTGCTACACTCTAGACGTGCAGGGTCGTGACTGTGGACACTTTTATTCCCAGGGACATCACAGCAAAGGAGGTGAAAGGTGAAAAGAATACAGGGTCTTGCACACCGTGGTTTCACACACAAAGAGCACAGGCGTAAAAAGAGAAGAAAAGCCATCAGACTTCCTGAAAGCACAGCCACAGAGAAAGCCCTTCCGCACAACAAGGTCGGCTGCCCCTTACTCCCCCACAGAAAGCCGTCTGGTCAGTTCATTTTTTTATTTGTTTAGTGCTTTGTTTAAGGCGGCACGGATGGTGCAGTGGGTAGCACTGCCGCCTCACAGCAAGGAGGTCCTGGGTTCGAATCCCCGTCCCCGTCACACTCTCTGTGCGGAGTTTGCATGTTCTCCCCGTGTCTGCGTGGGTTTCCTCCGGGTACTCCGGTTTCCTCCCACAGTCCAAAGACATGCAGATTAGGCTGATTGGAGAGTCTAAATTGCCCGTAGGTGTGAGTGTGTGAGTGAATGGTGCGTGTGCCCTGCGATGGACTGGCGACCTGTCCAGGGTGTATTCCTGCCTTTCGCCCAATGTATGCTGGGATAGGCTCCAGCCCCCCTGCGACCCTGATCAGGATAAGCGGGTTCAGATAATGGATGGATGGATGGATAGTGCTTTGTTTAGGAAAAACATGAAAGTGTGGTTAAAAAACTTCCTAAATGGAAGAAAAAACACTTGTGCTGTGGCAGAAAAAACTCCCCAGAAGATCTCAGATATAGAGGAGCAGCCCATCATCCACTGTCCAGTAAGGTGTCAATAGCTAAAGATAATAATTTGGTATATAGCTGATGCTTTAAACCAAAGCGGTTGATTAGACAAAGCAGGGTACTTCCCCCATGGACCAATTTGGGGTTAAGGGCCTTGCTCAAGGACCCAACAGCTGTGTGGGTCTTATCATGGCTACACTGGGGCTTGAACTACCAACCTTCCAGGTCCCAGGCATGTACGTTAACCACGAGACTACAGGGTGCCCCAATAAAATGGTCGGTATTATGGAGATAAAAGAGAAGCTCTTAGAGCAACTAATCATAGTGATTGCGTACTGTAGGCTGAAATATGAAACTATCCCGTGAAATAGATGGTCCTAGCCATGGGCTGGAAACCCTGGTCCTGGAGAGCTACAGGGTGTGCTGGGGTCCTCACTCCTGGTACTGGAGAGCTGCAGGGTGTGCTGGGGTCCTCACTCCTGGTCCTGGAGAGGCGCAGGGTGTGCTGGGGTCCTCACTCCTGGTCCTGGAGAGCCACAGGGTGTGCTGGGGTCCCCAACCCTGGTCCTGGAGACCCACAGGGTGTGCTGGGGTCCCCAACCCTGGTCCTGGAGAGCCACAGCGTCTGCTGGGGTAACCAACCCTGGTCCTGGAGAACCACAGGATGTGCTTGTTTTTGTTTTCACCTTAAAACCAGCAACTGTGTAAAGAACTGCTTTCATAGATCAGTTGTGTACTGAGTAACAACAAAACCTGGCACACCCTGCACCTTTCCAGTACCAGGGTTTCCAACCCCTGGCCCAAGAAAATACAGTGTAAATTGTAAATACCGTGCAAGTATAAGTGTAAATTGTAAATACAGTGTAAATTGCAAGTAAGAGAGAAGCGATACATCCAGGCCTACGAGTCGCATTATGGGATAGGCTGGAATCAGGAGAGGGTTGGGCTGGAGCGATCAGAAAGGGACAGAAGCTTCAGGGGAGAGAGAGGAAATGGAGATGGTTTAAAAACGACGTAATTACTGTGTTAATCGTTTGACATGTGAGGGCCTGAGTCAGTGTAATATGGAAAAGCCCCAGGGTGCAAGGCTATGCAAGAAAATCATAAAGAATAGTAGAAAGAGGGTGTTCAGAGCCAGGAGAGTGATCGCTGACTGACATTACTGTACTAACACAGCACAGAACAGGAAGCTAGATGCAGTGAGATGCTTAGCTTTGCTCACCTGGTAGGTCAATTGACCTCATTCTCTGTTCCCACACATCTTTAACAACTGACAAAAAAATACAGAAAAAAATGTTGGCCTCAAATGGCAAATGGATGGTAGGTAGAACAGTTCCTAAAAAGGTACAAAAGCTTGTCACTGGGGTGGTACCCTGTAATTACATTAAAGTGACTGATTTCTACCCAAAAGAACAGTGGGTGAGTGTATTTTTTAGCCCATACATTTTTTATGGGCCATTAATTACTGGGTAAATACCAGTTACTTATGAAGTAACTACTTTGATTTAATTGGTAAGTACTATGAATCAAAGTCAAGAAGTATATGTAAGTACTATGGAAATATGTATTACAGCATTACCAAAAATAGTTTTTTTAGTCTTTTATTTATGCAGGAAAATCCTACTGGGACTGAGATCTTTTTCAAAGAAGTCATGCCACAGATGTGCGAATATTACTGTAGAAGACACGATATTAAAGTGTTACAAATAGGTAGAGAGATAACATGCATATGTTGCTGGAACAGCTCAGTGCTGTATGTAATGAAGGGCAAGTCATAACTGGCCATTTGTGTGAAAGACTGTATTAGCTTCTTAACTATTTGCCTAGGAAATCCACAATCCCATTCAGGAATTTTCCTTCTGAAGATCCAACACAGACTTGTCCTGCTTTCATTCATTAGAATAGCTTGAAGGGAAGCCCTGCCCATTTCAGAGTACTGGCAACTCCTTTATTAACCCCATCCACACTGCCCCTTTGTGGTTGAGTTGTTGAGGTCTCAAATTATTTTTGCATTCATATGTACGTCATACAAAAAACTGCAACGTAATACAACGTCAAAATGGCAATGCCAGATTGTTAAAAAGTCTCTCCACTAGTAAGAGCAGCAGTTTAGATTCTTATCAGCCTCTTATTTGCAATGCAGGGCAATAAAACAGCAGGCTCCCCCATGCCACGCTTATGGTGTACAACCCTGACCTCGTCACAGCCTCAGACAATAAAAGGTATATTCTAACAATCATTGATACCAATTCTCTACATGAAAAAATCATGTTCCAATTAGAAAAAAAAAACAATTCAGAAGTTGCATGAATTTTGCTCGTTGTTCTTTTTATTATTCAATACTGACTTATTTATGGAACCAAATATCCCACCTGGTTATGAACCTATGACTGTTTTCTGATGAACGCTGAAGTTCATTTCATAATCCATCAGCCATTTTGGAGAAAATTATGTTTTTGCTGGAACTATACCTAAGCAACTGCTGTCTTGAGCTACTTTATTGCGTTACATTATTGCGTAAATGCATTGCTAGGTCATTTCAGTATCGAACTAATGTAAAACATGCCACACTTCTTGTATGGGGTTTCCTACCGTTTCCAACAGCGAGCACTTTATTAGGTATTAATTAGACATGTTTTTTAAGTCTTCTGCTGCTGTAGCGTATCCACTTAGAGTTTCCAGTAAAATTTATGAATGGGTCAAGCCTCTTCTTTAATTAAAGTCTTCAAACATGTATGTGCAGTAAATATTTTTTTGAGATATTGACACTTCTCTAGGACTAGTACAAAATAGGCAGAAATTGCCCTCTAAGGGGGATAAAGTGGAAAGGGTTAACCAGAGGGTTTCCAATTTTTCTTCCCATCTGTTTACTATGTAAGGCATCTCTGTATCAGTCTACTGTGAAAACCGCTGTACAAATAATAATTGAAAGCCAGCGGTCAAACAGGATGTAAAACACTGAGACAAGAACCGAGTCTGAGCAAGAGCATTTCAGTTTACTTAAATACCTTCACACTTGCATCCATTCTCTCAGTCAAAAGAGCGTGTAACACTTCTCATGGCGAACTGACCTCTGTAGTTTCTTACACAATAGCAGAGCATGGATAGCAAGAGTGCCAAAGCAGCTAATTTCTTGTCCATTTACAATTATGAATAATAGAAGGAAAGTACTTCTAAACCATGCCATTATAATCTTCAGATAATAATCTTCTCTTGAGATGCCTGAGTAGCCACATACCTCTGCCAAAAACCTCACAAAAACCCATCCTTCAGATTGACTGGATCATTCATAAGACTGAAGAGCCAGGTGGAATAGGATGACTCTCTCCCCTCACACAGAACACCCCGAGGGAAAGGAAGGTCAGTTTCATTTACAGCCCATAAGTGTCTTGTGGAAAAACTGAATACTAAATTAAAATGAGTGAATTACCCATGTCAGACCTGCACTTTTCCCTGTACCGCATAAATACTGCTCATTTGGATTTCATCTCCTCTTAATAATTAATCTGAAATCCAACCTTGTTCTCTGCTCCCCAGCGACAGACATTTTCTTATGCAAAAGAAACCTTCCAAATTTCAAGAAACTAGGCATGGTTTACAATCACTGAAATAAATTTGCAATGTCATTGTTTTTAACCGACATTACTGAGATCTGAATTCCGTTAAAATGTAATATCTAATTGAACTCAAGGTAGCACAAATAATTAATTTTTTCCCCCAGAAAGTTTTGTTTTTCTTTGGTTTTCAGTTATTTTTGCACATTTGTGCAGAGAGGGCCATTTAATCCAAAGGCCCATAAATGTATCCCCCTGGCTGAGGAAAACTACCTCAGTAAAATGGCAAAACTTTTCAATTTCATTACACTTCGGCCCAATTTTATTGCTGCAGTGCTTTTTTAGAGACCAAGCCACAAAGACCATTCACACAAACATAAGAAAACATGATATAAGAAAAATATCAAAGATTTCATATTCCCCCCACACTCACACACAACCCCCTGAAAACACAAAGTGAGGTACACATTGGACTACCCCTGTGGGAAAAAAACATACAATTCTGGTCACTTTATCAGACACTTATCTGGAGTTTCACAGATTACCCACAATCCATTTATACAGCTGAAGATTCTGCTGAAGCACTTCAACTTAAGTATCTTGCTCAAAGTACAGAAGTGCTCCATGTGGGAATCAGATCCACTATCTTTGAGTCACAGGCCCAGCTCTCTAACCATTATATTGCACTGCAGTACCAACTACTGCCAATACGTATACAGTACATTTCAATTTTATTTTATTTGTATCATGCTTTTTACAGAAGACTGTCACAAACGCGCTTTACCGAGTAGCAAAAGGGCAAGCACCAGGCTTTAACCCCAAAGTAGCACGCTTATGAGGTAAAAAACTCCACAGTTGGGAGAAAAACCCTGAAACTGTTGTGAGAAAAAACTTCCAAAAGGGAAGAACTCTCAGGAGGAACCTGGCTATAGAGGGGGAGCCCAAGGTGTGATGGTAAATTGGTAAGTAGTACTGTAATAATACATAAATATAATAATACTGTAATAGATGCAGAAAATTCAACTTGACAGCTGTCAGTTTAAAGGCGAGACTTCCGTGAGGTTCTGTAATATACTTTATTAGGTGGACCTGTACACCAGCTTTATTTATGCAGGTATTTAATCAGCCAATCATGTGGCAGCAACTAAATGCATAAAAGCATGCAGACATAGTCAAGAGGTTCAGCTGTATTTCAGACCAAATTTCAGAATGGGAAAGAAATGTGATCAAAGTGACTTTGACCGTTGAATGATTGTTGGTGCCAGACAGGGTGGTTTGAGTATCTCAGAAACTGCTGATCACTGAGCACTGCTGATACCAACAGACCTACAGTACAGCATGTTTCACTTGAGTTTCCATTTTCTCCTGAGCCTTTATCTAAGTATTTAAAGAAATATTATTGTATCACATATCAAATCAGATGTGGTATTTGTTTTAATATAAAAATCCGTAAATTATTCACCAAATTGAGACCGCGTAGGAAGAAGCTGCTTCTCTTTTATTGCCTTCCATTTGAACAGCGTTACTGAGAAGGGGAATGGCCGTACGTCAGCATTTACAGTTTACACTGGCCTTCACCCCACTGCCTGGCCAGGTTCAACACTAACGTGTGCCGTTGTGTCACGCTGGGATCTGCTGTGGAATATAATATCCAGTCTTTGCCTGAATCATGATGAGGTGTCAGAACTGAAGGCTCTTCAGTCTAAAGCCTTTTTTTCCCCCTGGGGGAGAGAATCAACAGGTCACCTCTCTGTACGAAACATTTAAATTTGGGAAGTGTCAGGCGCCATTAAACTCATTTTGCCATTGGAAAGAGAGGTAAACAATGGAGAATTAAAACCCGGTGTGTTGCAGAAATGATCAGGCGGGCCTAATTGATTGGGACGTCTTTGGGTGAGAGGGTTTCCTTCCCGAGCAGCTTTGACAGTTGGAAAATGAAAAGCGTGTTCTGTGGTTAAACATGGTCTCCGTGCGGCAGCGGGATAATGTTGAATGAATTAACGTGTTACGCCGAGATTCGTGTCAGACGACACGTGTGTGCAGAGTGAATTTCACAATCGTGTGGCAGCAATGCAATCCATAAAATTAATGCATAAAATTATGCAGGGTCAGGAGCTTCAGTTAATGTTCACATCAACCATCAACATGGAGAAGAAAGGTGATCAAAGTGACTCCTGGGATTCTCACACATAACAGTGTCTAGAATTGGAAGAGAATGGTGTGCAGAAACAAAAAACATCCAGTGAGCAGCAGTTCTGCTCACATTACAACAGTGGTAGGCAGAAGAGCATCTCTGAACACACAACAGGTCCAAACCTTTAGTGGATAGGCTACAGCAGCAGAAGTAATATCTAATGAAAATAAGTCTACAGCAGCAGAAGACTTAATACGATTTGCAGTGCTGAATGTCATTTCCAAGGGATGCAAAACTTGCCAAATTTGAACAGTATTCTCATACAGATTTGTGGAAAGGTACTATTATTAAACAGGTGGACTACCTAGCTCCCCAAGAACATCTGTGTTTGATATTTGTCCCAGATAACATTGGATCACATTTGTCCCAGATATTACTCATTTTCATATTTTTTAAACTCCTGAAACATTTGACCAAGCTTGATCAAGCGGAGAGCAGTAATGAAAGTCGCTAATACAATACACTGGATTCACCTCACTCCCCTGCTCCTGCCTATCCCAGCATGACCGCCAATCCATCACAAGGCACACACACACACCGTTCGATGCCAAATCAGGAATGTCCAAGTCTGTTCATCCTACTCTCTCCCATGAATTGACTTGAATTCTATGGCCTTATTTCCCTCTCTGAAAGGCCCTAATGGGACAACACACGGCGTTGGAGAGCAGGCACCTCGCCTTGGATAATATTGATTAAACCAGAGGCTTTGCAGCTGGGGGAGGACATCAAAGATCACTTTTACCTTTCAAACCCCTCTCCGACGTTCCGCACGGGGGGAACGGAACCCGTCTCTCACCGTTTTAGGACATCAAACGGATCCGATGTTTGCTCAGAAAGTACTGGCGTATTGTGCCGAGGCCGTATCGATTTCCTATTTTAAAGGTGGATCGTATTTCTCCGGTGGTTGGTGGTAATGACTTATTTCGCTTTGATTCATACTCCACACGCGGAGCGGGTTGAATCTCATTAACGGGGATTAAATGAAGTGACGTATCGCGGTGACGGTGCGTTCGATACCCACGGACTGTCCGGCATCCATGTCAAATCCGTCTTCCCGAACTGCGCGGACCAAGCTTGAGCCGATCTTGCCCATCATGCTAACACAGCGGGAAACCTTATCGCTGGGTGAACAGCGTGAAGAGATATGGATCGTTTATCTGAAAAGGTGATTTACACCATAATACACTGCACTCAGTTTTAGTAGAGACGGCGAGATGCACATGAATGTTGCGGTTGTTCACCAGCAGTAGGAAGTGGGATGCAGTTTTTTGAACCACGGTGAAGGAAACTCAGTTCTGGCAGATGACAGCGCTCCCTCTCCATGGCGTTTTGCCAGCCACCACAGACGGCACTTGGCGGGATTCAGGGCAAACCCCCCGGTAGTCAATGAACGGTCCACCAGCCCCCCCCTCACAGTGACATATGCTCTTCCTGAATGAACCACTCAGTAGAAACAACATCCCACACAGTCTGCGAGATGAGACGGCATCATTCAGTGCATCGCACTGCTTGAAGTGGGCTGGTACTAACCAGCGCTTCCACATTTCGCTCTTTAGAGTACCAGGACTTTTTCATGGGTACCAGCACTTATTTTACTCTCCCGGTACTCTCTTCTTCCCCCATCCAACCATACTCTCTCCCCAGTAAAAGACTGTTGGACTGTTGATGTTTCACCAGTGCTTGAAGTGGGCTCGTATGGACTATGTTTTGAGTACCAGCACTTATTTTATTTCCTCTTCAAGCACTGGTGAAACATCCTGTTTGGGATTTCGCCATCGTACCAAACCGTCACATCACTTCTCTTCGAGATGACGTCTCTCTCTTAATTGGTTCATACACAACACTAAATATTTCACGGAGCACATTTTCATACTTGGTGTATTGCGGTATCTATCTACTCGGTGGATAGTGTTCACATTCATATAATCTATTTTTATAGCTTGATATTTACAGAAGCTATTGAGTGTAGCAGGACTCTGTATTCCTGATCTTGGAGAACCGTAGGGTCTACACCAGGGCTGTCCAGTCTTATCTGAAATGGGCCGGTGTGGGTGCTGGTTAGCCTGTAGCCTATTGGCTAGGGCGCTTGATTGAGACCTGGAAGATTGATGGTTCAAGCGCCAGTGTAGCCACAATAATAACCCATGCCAGCTGTTGGGCCCTTGAGCAAGGCCCTTAACCCTGCATTTGTCCAGGGGTGATTGTTGCCTGCTTAGTCCAATCAATTGTAAATCCCTTTGGATTAAAGTGTCAGCTAAATAAGAAATTATTATTATTACTACTATTGTGCATGGATTGGGTGGCCCGGGGTGGTGAGGCCCAATTGGAGAGCTTCTCTCGGGGGCCCAAAATCCAAAGCTGCACCCCTGGGTGTAACAGCAGTAGGGTTTTCTCACCTGCGATTTAAAACATGATACAAATCACAAGCCCACTTCATAAAAAAAAAAAAAAGAACTGCGCTAAAATTGCTAACATGTATTCTCTAAATTATATAACACACATTTGTGAATATTTAGGACAAATTATATGACTATTATTCTGTCAGGTCTTTGAAACCCATGAGCATGATGTAATTACCTTTATAAAGCAACGTAATTTGCTCTTATCATGCAACGGTCTCTCATAAACTAACAGTGAACTGGCACGTTCTTTGTAACAAATGCAAATAAAGAGTTCAAAGTTCAAGACAACTTTGAACAAGGACTGAGCTACGGCGCGCGTCTCGGCTCAAGGTCACGTGGTAGGATTGGTTCATCTCCCGCCTCACATTTTATGTATTTTTGGGCAAAAAGAAAAATGCGTTGTCACATCGGAGTGAGATATTTATTTTCGCTCCGTACTCGAGCTGAATTTTTCCGCACCGGGCAGGAGAACCTGACAGATTAATTGCGGGACGGCCCCCCTCCTGCACCCGTCACAGTGGGCCCGGCTCTCCACATAAATCACCGTCCGTCAGCTGTCAGCCCCGGCCTCTGCGCGTCCCGTGGATGGGATTAGATCCACATCTGGCCCGGCACCAAAACCGATGCTCACGCTAGCGTCTGCGTCGCTCCCCCCCATCCTGCCGTTCTTCTGGGGGATAAAAAAAAACGAAAAATTGATTACTGGAAAGACGTGAAATTGAAACAATTACTCATCCTCCTTTCTCCTTTTACACTTGAAACGGCTCGGAGGTGGCACTGAGGTGGGCGCGCGGGGAATTAACAGCCGGAGAAAAGACGCATTGTTCTGAAGAATCATCTTTGGAAGGCCTAATTCTAAGTAAACCCCTCCTGGGTGATTACTTCTTTTTTTTTACAACAGAGGTGTCCCCATGTGGCTTATGTTATTGAGATGATGGTCTGATTACAACCAGAGTTAGAAACAGTGATCCTTAATTTCATACCTGGCTATTATCATGACAAACATTGAAACTATCCACCTCTTCTTGTCTTCCTGTACTGTACAATAACAATTATGTCAGATCATGAAAAAAGCATTTTTAACGTACAACAGACTGCAGCTATTTTCTTATTCGTTTGCACCTGCCAAAAACCAGGACAAAATGAATCGCAAACTTAATTTACAATGGCATAGCTTGCATAGCTGGCATAGTTCTGGGTAGCTTGCCCAGTCCTTGATATATACAGTAATTTGATTTAATTCCAGGTTGTTGTTATGAGAGCCAAAATAATTGGATAAATTTGCTATATTTAGACTTTGAGACTCACAAACACAATTGTGTGTGTGCGTGCACGTGCATGAGTGTGTGTGCATGTGTATGTGTGTGTGTTTGTATTTATACAAAGCTGGAGCATCCCAGTTTGACACAGTGCTTAAGCACTAGGTCAGAAAGCAAGATTTCCATCACTGTTCATGCCTTTACACATCAACCTAGCAGCTCTGAAACACGGCAAAAGAAAAACAGAAGAGAAAAGTAGTCAGGAGTCAGCACAGCTGACAGATTGCTTTGGATCAGAGTTTTTGGAAATGTGAAATGTGGAAATTTGATCACTAAGGACTCAAGGCCAAAATGAGGAGATAATAAAATATGGATAAGATTGATATGGAGTCGATATTTTTTGCTGATACTTCCACAGACCTTGTCAGAATTAGCTTTTATCCGATGTGCTTATCAGTAGATGCCTCGCATTCATCCATTTACACACAAACACACACACACACACACTCACCATCACACTCACACCGTACTTGTACATACTGTGCGGTGTCTTGCTCAGAGGCACTTTGACGGTTGACGGTTTCATGGTTGAACCTGCCAGATGACCGCCCTTACCTCCTGAGCTAATGTCACCATTTGACATACCCATGGATGAATGTCCAACTGCCAGATGACCGTGCTTACCTCCTGAGCTAATGTCACCCCACAACTAGCATCCTGCAAACTATAGTCCAGGACCCACCTCATACACTCCCTCTTCACCCATAGCTTAAGAAACACTGCTATAGACTGTAGGTAGAGTATATGCCAAACATTTTTGTCATTGAGCAGATGCTTTTAAGCAAAAGCGGCTTAGAAGTGCATAAGATCCTCAAGAAATGAAAAGCATGAAATTCATAAATAGCAAAACACGCATGCAGAGCCATCATAAACAATAATGGTGGTCATAGCAATTGCAGATTTTTTTAAATGATCAATATAGAAGAGGGATATTGGGTGGGGGTAAATCCAGAGGGAGGGCTAAGATACACTCTCAAAAAAGTGCGTTTTCAAACTTAAATGGCTGACTGTATGGCTTTTCCTTGTCACTTTATATCATTCTGTTCTTCTGTTCCTAACAGCCTGGACAGGCCCATCAGGACTGAATTCTCCTGACCTGAATGGAGCCAAAGGAACAAGAGTGAACGGAGGCTGGTGCTTTAATGCATTGTGGGCTATGGCAATTCCAGTGGCCGTACTTTCCATATGACTTAAGTTGCATTAGTTTGCATTAGTCTGGGACTGACGCACGCCCGGTCCGAGACCAGGACAAAACCTCAAATAAGTATCTTAATACCCAATACCCAAGCTTACCCATTTCAGTGACATGTACAATGGAAAAGCAGCATGCAAATCTGGCTAAGTATAGAGTGGAGTCTCCTCAGCACCTCTTAAGCGTTTTTATTTGGGCTTTCGGTGTATGACGTAGCGCCAGCGCAGTGCTAGCTCAGTCGTTTCGATGCGCTACATTTCACTTTCGGGCTAGCGTTTCTCACGCAGCTCCGACAGTCTGGGTGGGACTGGAGCTCGGGGGAACGAGCGATATCATCGCAAGGCTGAGCGTTTAGCGGAAGACTTTGTGGAAGATTTAAAGTCCCGCTTTCCGGGTGTTCCCAAAGGCCGTTACCACAATGTTTCGCTGCCTAATTTCATCCGACAACGTGGCAAAATATGAATAATGTTTGTTCTGCCAGTGAGTGCCACGCGGCCCTTCGTCTCTTATTTGCGTCGCAAATTTTCCATGTCATTGAAATAAGCGGCACGTTAACTGCGGAGGGTCGTCCTGAGGGACTTTAAGCAAGTGCTCGACTGTAGCGGAAATCACAAGATCCGTGTTCAATTCAGTCTGAAAATGACAAGAGAGAAAAGTATTAAATAACCCATGTTTGTTGCCATCCCCTGTCATTTTCAATGTGCGTGCTGCAATTACTTTCATGAGCAACTGTGACCATGTTTTTAATAAAGTAACACCGTTCTTCCCGTGATCATTTATGTGTTCATTCAGTGTTCACTGATGTTGTAAACTCACCCCCCCCCCCTTCTCCCTCCGATTCAGCCCCCCCTGCAAAAGTGATCTTCTGTCAGACAGTCAGAATCCACAGCCGTCTCCAGAAATGTATGCTTTGGCTGTTTTAACAGCTGTGAGAACGGGACAGAGGGACAGGCTGCGGTTTAGGGGAGAGGAAGAGAAGGCCAGCAAACTCTCTCTCTCTCTCACTCTCTCTCTCTGTCTTTATCTTGCTCTGTCTCTCTCTCTGCTTCACTCACTCTCAGTTTCACTCTCTCTCTCTATCTCTCTCTCTCTCTATCTCTCTCTCTCCATCTGAAGGCCCTTGGCCCAGTTCAGTCGGGTCCTTCAGAGACGGCGGGGCCCGGGATCAGGCCCCCGGCGTTCCGGGTGGGAGGATCCGAAGGGCCTCCCTGGGATTCCTGTTCATCGGCGGGATGAGAGAGGAAGTCCATTAGCCCCGACATTCCCGGCGCTCCCTGCTGCTTCCCCGTGACCTCATCACATTCCCGGTCTCGCCCTCTGATCAAGATGGCTTTTCCATGAGCCGCCCCTCAGGTGGTCAGGAGAGATGGGATTTTTTTTTCCATTTTCCAATGTTTTTTTTTCCCTTTTTCCTGTTTCTCCCCCAAACTGAGATGGCCACATATATATATATAACTCACCAGCAGGGGGTGCTATTCCTCGATGAGATGCTTCTGCCCCAGCTGACTTCACTCATCCATGAGTGACACTAGAGGCACACTGTCTGGGGACAACCGACATGGGCATGGTCCAAATGTAATATCAGGCCCATCCATATACTAGACCGGTGGTCCTCATTCCTGGTTCTGCAGTTCTGTTTTTTCCTTAAAGGTACAATAGGCAATTTCAGACTTCTAACGGTCAAGAGAGGAATAGCAGCAACAAACCCCTTCAAACACTGTTTATCCCTCCCCCTTCTCTGCAAACACGCTGACATTGAAACGCCATTGGCTGTGGCAATTAAAACCAATTTTCAACCAATGAGTTTGAATTACTGTTCAGCAATACAATGTTTTGGTACAGATTGTCGGGCCGTGAACTGTATATTTTGAAACCCGAATTTAAGGACTATAAACACAGGCAGAGGGTGAGTCATCATGTCAATGAGCCTTTTTCAATGATAGGAAGGGATTTACAATGGTTTTGTAACAATGTTTTAACACAAAAATCTTACCTATTGTACCTTTCATATCAGCAGCCAATTCAGACCCAAGAAACGAGGAAAGGCGAGTTAAATGTAATGAACTGCTTTCATTGATCAATTAAAAGCTGAGTAACAACAAAAGCCAGCACACCCTGCGGCTCTCCAGGACCAGGAGTGAGGACCACTGTACTACAAGAACACTAAAACAGAATTAACTGACCACTCTTAACCCTCCAGCAAACCCCATTTTCTGTCTTTTTTTGGGGGAGAGGAGCGATGGAAGGTGCTTTGATCCCTCCAGATGAGTGCCGGTGCGGTGCACACCTGGCTCCAGGATCCAGGCCCCATCCCAGCAGAAACAGGGCTGATGTCTGGGTAAAAAACCTGCTGTGGCTCCCCCGTCCCGGTTCTCTGCTGCAGGGGCTGTCACCGCTGATTAAGGATTCTCCACACACCGTTTTTTCTTCTTTTTTTTTACCCCACGCCACCGGTTAATGTAATTACACTGACCGATCAATACCAATTAATCTGAACAAAAGAAGGTAATGCCTCTCCTTTACTGCTCTGTTCAGGATTCTGAGTCGTACGTTGTGTACTCCGTGGATCGCGTCAGCGAGAAAGCTTTGCTTCTCTGGCGTGACGGGAATCTTGCGGCAATATCAGCAGCATTTGTGAGTGAACCCGCTGCAATGTAATATGAGCGATATCCCTGGACATAAAGGATTTATGGGTATTGATAAGTCTGATGCTGTTTATATTTACCTCCCACTGTTTAGAGGGGGATTTTCCCTGTCCATGGGTCCTGCTCATTGGCAAAATAACCAACAAAAGTGTAGCCCCATAGTCCCAGTTTATGTGTCTCAAAACCATTGGCGGCCATTTTAGATTAGGGGTGGGTAGTTCCATTCCTGGAGGGCTGATGTGTGTGCAGGGCTTTTTTTGACCGATTAACCCTTGGTTCAAGTCGCTAATTAGCTGTACAGACCAAAGCCTGACCACTTACAGAGTAGCTCTATGTAAATGATTTGTATATGGGAACAAATTTATAGTGTAAAACATAAATGTTAGATCTCCTATGTGATTGGGGCTAATTCAATTATAAATAAAGAGCGGAAGTTGGCATGAAATCCACAAATGGGAAAGGGCCCCCTGTTTTTAACTGTGGCTGTATGTACAGTATATTATTGCTAAGTTACAATAGAAAGCACGACTGCAATATTAATATTCAGCAGACAATTTTCCCAAGGTAACTTACTGAAGGCAAATTTAACATTGTGAGAAAACTACCGCTGTTGTCAGAGCTACAGTCACGACAGATCAAATCATAAAAGCGCGTGCCTCAAGACCTAACTTCTGGATTAGATATGCGTATTTACACTGAAAGCAAACTATTTCAGCAAGTAAACCATGGTTTAGCACATCATCTAGTTGATTTATTCAGATTTTAATGCAATCTCAGGCCAGTGTTAAATTTGGCCACAGCAGGCTCAGTTAAAACCAGGGGCCAATTAAAGACCTCCAACAACAGTGGCTTCCTAGGGAGTTACATTATGCTGGTGCCTGGGACAGAATCTCTTGACCTACTTAGAGAATGGAGGAAAAGCACTCTTCTTCACAGCTTCCTGTGAAAGCCCGCGGACCCTAGAAAGAACAATGCTGTGGCAGCTCCAGCACTCGAACTCAGGGCTGAACTCCGGGATCTCTCAGAGCCAGCGAGCGTTTTTACCATCTAGCGTCACCGTGATGGTATTGCACTTCAGGGTGCCCAAATTAGCCAGTGAGAGAGACGGCCATTTGATTTTGTGATGCTTTTTATCAATGGTCCTTCACAAGAGTGATGTAGCTCCTTGATAAGAAGTGTATAGCACCCATGTAAGCATGACATAAGTATGGGCAATAAACACTAATTTACACTAACATGTTTTCCCCCTTTTTCTCAACAATTTGGAATCGGTAATCACGTATGTGTGTGTGTGTGTGTGTGTGTGTGTGTGTGTGTGTGTTTATATAAAGCACTTGTTGATGCATTGTTGATTCAGGAGAGCAGAGACAAGCGAGTGCTTTCCTTCACAGAATAAAATGTAAATTGCACAGTTGGGTCTTGCACTGGTGTCAGAGGAAGAGATTTCATGTGCAGTTTTAACAGGTAGGCTTGCAGGTGCACAATCAACTGATGAGGGTTGACCAGTGTGTGTGTTTGTGTGTGTGTATGTGTGTGCGTGTGTGTCTGTGTGTGTGTTCATGTGTGCTTGCATGCGTGTGTGTGTGTGTCTGTTGGGATGGGTCGGTTGATAGGTGATGCTATAACTAATTATCTCCCTCCATGGCTGCTGGCCACAGTGAACGCTGACAGGACCCAGAACCAATGGCAGAATGCGGGGCTCATCCATTTAATTTGAACAGTTCAACAGGGCCTTAACAGGATGAGCCACCCAACATCCCGTCATATGCCTATTTACAGATGTGGATTATGTGTTTAAGGTATATGTACAGCCCTTATGATGGTGTTATGTAGTGCCTATGAAGGCGTTATAGAGCTCTGTAGAGTGTAACCACAACTTTAATAGTGTGATATGAATTGTGTATGAGGTGTAGGTGTTAGATGGAATTACTTCCTCATTTCGGTAAACCAAAGCTGTCATTGGCATAACAGAGAATCCCTCTCTCCCTGCGCTGTGTGTTTGTGTTAGCAAGCAAAGAAACACAGCGCTTCAAATCTAAATGGAAACCAGATGAGGTGATATGGTGTCGAAAGGCAGGGGGAAAAATATGATTAAACAATTAGCCTTCCTGATGACAGCGTCTCGATAGCTCATTAAAGGGGATGTCTCCTTCCTTATCCAGTCGCTTCATTAAAAACAAAAAGACGGCTTCATGAAATGCTCAGACAAATGTTCCTATTTTATGAAAAAAAAAGTTGTCTTTCACAAACAATATATTTTATTTCAATTCCGATTCGAGACATTGCTTCTTAGAATAAGTAACCCACGGCTTATTTCTTTATGCTAAATTTATTCTGAAAATTCTCTTGAAGGCATTTCTTTTCCAAGCTTTAGTTGGATGTGACATCATGGCCTGACATAAGTCGGTTACGTTTGCCAAATGGCTCCCATGTTTCGGAGTTGTGCCACTGTACATGAAAAGTGAAGCTGCTTTAATGGAGTGAAAGGATCACATTTTCGAACCGGTTGTCTTTAGAAATGATGCGGAGAGGCTGTGAGTCTGACATGGGAAAATTACAAACTGCTCCGGCTAAAGGCTCCTCGTTCGGGACATTTTTCTTGTTGTTGGGAGGAATGCGTCTGTGTTGGCGGAAAGTGGAGAAGCACCAGCGAGGGTTTTTTCGAGCGGTTCTTCCCCCCGGGGGAGGGACGAACGGTGCTGTTCCTTCCCTCGGAACCAGGCCGCGGAATCTACGCGAGCGCCGAACGTTGCCTTTGGAGCGCGTCCCGAAACCGAGGGTGGCCTGGGTCCGACCGTTCGGAGCGTCCCGCCCCTCTCCACACCCTCACCGCAGCTCCACGGCTCAGCCAGGGCCGCGGAGAACCAGACACAAAGGAAGCGGAGTTCACACAGAGGATAAAACCCCCTTCCACATGTCCTACAGACACAAAATGGCCGCCCCGCTCGGCCCTCTGCCACCACCTCTAAGGAGGAAGGACAGGAAAAAAAAAACAGACATCCGGTGTGTCTGCTCCTGGTCTAGCCCTCCCGCATCGGTCGCTATCAGGTACATCTATCCCATGAGCCTCAGCATCTGAACATCCGAACATCCGCACTTGTTTCCTGACACAACCCCAACACAGTCTGCCCACAGTCAGGATCGGAATGGGCAAAAAATACACCCCAAAAAACCCCCCATTTAGTTTCTGAATGCATCCCAGGAAATGTATCTACACACTATAATCAAAATTGCGGAGGAGTTGGTTTTGCAAGTGAAGCAAGAGGTTTAAACCATACCAAAAAAAAGAGGCAGGAATGCCATTATTATATGTATTAAATTCATACCAGAAATTTTTAAATATGTTTATTTGAACAACAGTCTATATCTGGCTGCAATCAAGCAGAAACAGTCTTCCCAGGCTCCATCCTGTCTGATAAAATCGATTCCCCTTTGCAGAACACCTCGAGGATGGGCTCCCCCACAATGCTGTCGGATGCATTCTTTCTTATTTTCTTCTTGGACTCATTCTGGAGTAGAATTTGTTCTGCTTGCCGTGCGAAACTTGTGAGAGGAAGGCCTTCATGATCACAACATGGCAAGCATGTCGGAGTGCAGGGAAAAAAGTACTTTAAGTTTCTTTCTCTGCAATGTGACACGACGAGACACTACGTCAGGTACACTCACTGTTGAAAAAAGTTAGAAAAAAGTTCAATGTTATTCAAAACGGATGAAAATTATAAACAAAAATCTTCTTTACATCTAAAAAAAAATTACATTGACTCTAAGTTAAATTAAATTATATTATCCTATTTATTTTGAAATTCAATTTAACTTGAGTCAAATTAGAATGTTTAGATTTTTAGCGACCACTTGAAGAATTTAATTTCAGAGCTTCACTTTTTTCAGTGCAGTACGAAAATATCGATACAAAAAGACTTTGGTCAGCATTTCCTGTTTTGTCCTGTCAGTGGAAAGTGAAGATTAGCCATTTTGGAGCGGTTTCAGCCAAATCTGGGGAATGAAGCTGAAACCAATAGCTAATCAATCCTGTGGTTCAATCACTGACATCTTATTAATCACTTTAAAGCCCGGGGGTGTTTCCCATCATGCATTGCACATGTAGTCAGCTGTAAAACCACATGGATACCCAGATATTGCTCTACACTGTGAGTGCAATGCTATCAGTCTGTCATTGAGGGAAAAGTCAGCCCTGTGTAAACATTGATATCATGAGTATTCAACATGAGAACAGCATATGTATAAGTATGCAAAATATCAAAATACCTCCCGACCCCCAAACTAGTGGAGGAGGAATGTTAAATAATTTAAACAGGTTGGATGTATTACGTTCAAGAAAGTACTCAGAGTTGGAGAAAATCTTGATATTATCGGTAAGCATTAAAATAGCTGCAGCAGTCAAGTTCCAACACATTCTGTAGCTCGTTGGTAACATAGTACCAAAAACTGATTCAATTTAGCTCTGGTTTCAATCAACATTCGTTCTTTTTAAATGACATTAAAAGTGCAAGCATCACTTCGGTTTCATGTGTTCTTTAATTACACACACTGGTGAGTTAATATTGTTGATCAATGAACAAAATAAATAAATACAAATATTTATATAATTCAACAATGTAACTGTTGCTTTGCATGTGAATATTGTGGTTACTGTTCTGTTACTGATATCATAAGCACAGTGTAAACCAATAGTTATTTGCTGGGAATAAATGATTTCTTAGTAGCTAATTGTATGCCAAAAATAGCTATACCATAATAGGTGCAAAAAAGTATTTTTGTGCAGGGTAAAAACCACAAGTGCATGAAGGTGTAGCAGGGGTCCTCAGTCATATCCAGAAATGGTCGGTGTGGGTCCAGGCTTTGATTTCAACCAAGCAGTCATGCACATGATTCTACTGAACAACCACTACACTAAAATAAATGGTTCCAATAGGAAACCTGTGATTCCATAGATGAACCCTATCTAGTTAAAGAGCCATTGTCAGGCAAAATGCTTCTTTGTCTGGGAACTTTCACAATTCGCACCTACGACAGAGCCAAAGAACCCTTTCAGAACCCTATTTTCAAGGAGTGTAGTCTTTCTGGATAACACTGAGGACCCCTGCAGTATGCCGCCAGAACCCTGCGGAGTATCACTGCTCCTAAACGGCTGTGATAGATGTCAGTCGCAGGCACGACAGAATCTCTGTGGAACATAAGAATCACAATCAGCCGTGACACGTGACTCAGTCTCTCTTTAAAAATCACTACGTAGCGTGTGGTGCACCACCAAAGGAAAAAAAAGAAAGAAAAAAAAACACTTAGGACCATGTAATACCCCATTGAAAATCAACCGCATATTAATTTCTCAGCCAGACATAACCGAGCAGTCTGACATTCAGTTATGCTGCTGACATCACATAAGGTTTATTTCTCTGAATTTCACATTCGTGCCTGATAATGCAGCATTTTTGTAATCGTCAAAAAACATCCGATTGACGACCTTCAATGTAAGGTGTTGAAGGGACATACAGTAATAATTTAAGCATATTTAACGACTCACTGTATAGTCTAAAAAGAATGATAGATAGGGGAAGACTTGGGTATCACTATTTTGTCATCTTGTCATCCTAGACAAAAAATAAATCAATAAATAAATGACCTGGGGTGATGTCAGTGTGTTTATCTGTTCATATAGTAGCCAGTTAGCTAGCTGCTAGTTTAGTGCTGAAAAGCAATTACACACAAGCGTGAAACCGGATAAATGGGCCGGGTCTTAAAGCCAAGCAACGCCACGAAAAGAGAGCCTTTGGCTGTAGCTGTCTTCCGTGTGATGCATAGCCTAATAAATTCTCAAACAAACAGTCTGGAAATAATTAAGAAAGAGACTTTAAATCAAAACCCATGTAGTTTTGACATGCGTACACACACGGGCATACACGCACACACACAAACACACACAGAGAAAGCTTAAAACAACCTTGTTCACCCAGATATAAAAAACATGTATTTTTCTCACAGGCAAGCTGTAATTTAATGCTGTGGACGATTAGGAAGTATGCACATTTGTGTAAAAAGCCACTCTTATTTGGTTTATGCTCGCTGCAGTGTCAGGGTTGAGTTAAGCTTACAGCTGCAATGGGTTAAGCTTAAAGGCTCACTCCAGTCATACTGTACGCCTAGCCTGGTGGCTTTCCGTGGTTTTCTCTTACATAGCAGCAGGGATATAAGGATATATAGAGCTAGACACCGCACTCAGACAGAAAAGGCATTGCAGCGCATATTTTTAGTATTATTGAACGTATAAACAACAGAGTTGTTTGACTGAACAGTGTTTTATAAAACTGCCTTCGTCCATTTTGTGTCTCAATCTTATGAATGGAAAAATAGTCTTGAGATTACTAAACAGAAACCTTTCCTTTGTTCCTAAAATTTCATGTACAGTATGTTATTTCACATGTGTATGTGTCTGTGTGTGTGTGTCTTTATTTCCTGTGAGAAAATCTCTCAGAGGTTGGTCGTCATTTTTCTAGCGCCGGATTCAGGTCACTCCGCCAAACGAAGAGCTCCCTTGTCTGAACTGATTATCCTTTATGGGAAAAACATTAAAACCGTCCTGCTGGAGTTTGGCAGCGCCGTGCAGAACACACAAATATTTGAGACATGTAATTTATTTTGACCCATTGAATTGGCGGTCTGTTTAGGCAGCAGGGGGACGCTTTATTGCCCGCGGCTCAATGGACTGCCCGAGAATGGGATGGGAAGTCTTTTGTGCGCGATGTGTGCCAACGTCTGGAGAGAGAGTCCTGTCTGCGCACACCGGTCACTATGTGTGCAGGGTAATGAACTGTGATGATGTCAGCACGGGAGACGCAAACCTTCCACTGGGAAACCAAGTCGGCCATTTTATCTCTCGCTCTCTCTTCTTTCTTCCTCTCTCTGTCTTCTCCGCCATCTGTCAATTCGATTTGATGCGCTTCTAATACAAGCAGTAAATTCCCAGAGTATTACAGTATATGCAAATAGTTTTGAATAATGGGAAAGACTAAAGTAAACATTTTAACTAAAGAACGCTGCGATTATAATAGCGGTAAGAACCACAGTAAGATAATACATTAAGACAGATTTTTAATGTCATGAAAGTTATAGAGGACTATTAGTGTATGTGTAACATATTATGCTGTGACTGTACAGTGGTTATACCATCGACAGTGGTTACAGAGAGAGAGAAAGTGAGAGTTTTACTTGTACTGTTGTATAGTTTATATAAGTTTATGTTTCATGTTTGCTTTGGCAATATTTACAATGCGTATTTCCTGCCAATAAAGCTCATTGAATTGAATTGAGAGAGAGGGGGGGGGAGAGGGATGGAGGGGGGGGGGAAAGGGAGAGATTTGGCATTTCTCCACTGAGCGATACCGCAGTAGATGTGTGTGCTGATACAGTACCACACACTGCCATCAGACACCCCACTCTGATTAAAAACACACCTCTGTTTTCGGAGAATGCAATGACCTCACTGGCTGAGTCAACTCTCATCTGAGCCTAAAATATGAAATACGTCCTCGTTCGTTATAATACAGGGCTTACGATATGAGCCCATTTGCCACACATGGTGAGCGGATCAATCGCAAACAGAGTCATATTTTGTTCCACAATTCTTCAGAAGCCAGTTGACAGGGTTGCAAATAGACCGTAGAGAAAAACTTCAAATGAGCAAAAAATCACCAATACTTTGCCTTTGGCTTCATAGACGTTTAATTTTAAATGAAAATTATGGAACAGAACAGCAAGTCAACACAAAATCACTGTAGGTGATTACGGGCCATGCCTAAGCGTGTGCATCACTCTTGCCTTCACCAGAAGAAAAGTCTGGAGCATCAGGAGCGGCTGCACAGCCAGAGGCTACGTGAAGAATGTATGAATCGGTAAATTCCTAACTTCCCCCCCGGGATGGAATCTTAGTCCCATTTTGTTTGCTTCCAGACAGAAATGCTTTGCAAAGTTTTGCAGTACATGATGGATCCATCTGTTCAGAATCCGAGATCAGACCCCGAAGTCTCTATTCCTAAGTGGCTATAAATGCGACGCCGTTTCTCTGTCATCGCATGCCAAACATCACGAGCGCAGAGCGCGCTGAAGCCCGGGGCTTTGAGTGAAGCCGTGCTATGAAGCGGTGCTATGAAGCTGTGCTATGAAGTGGTGCTATGAAACAGTGCTATGAAGCAGTGCTATGAAGCAGTGCTATGAAGTGGTGCTATGAAGCAGTGCTATGAAGCGGTGCTATGAAGCTGTGCTATGAAGCGGTGCTATGAAGCAGTGCTATGAAGCGGTGCTATGAAGCAGTGCTATGAAGCAGTGCTATGAAGCAGTGCTATGAAGCTGTGCTATGAAGCGGTGCTATGAAGCGGTGCTATGAAGCGGTGCTATGAAGCAGTGCTATGAAGCAGTGCTATGAAGCGGTGCTATGAAGCAGTGCTATGAAGCGGTGCTATGAAGCAGTGCTATGAAGCGGTGCTATGAAGCTGTGCTATGAAGCGGTGCTATGAAGCAGTGCTATGAAGCGGTGGAAAGGACTTCAGGCCTCCGTAAATCCAGGAGGGTGTCGCAGAGCCACTCGCCCAAGTGGTGACTGTCATGACTTTGAGAATATGAAGGCACACCTTTAGACATCCCTCAGAGGAATGGCAGCACTGGTTCAGTAACTACAGCTTTTGGTGTTAATTAATCAGGAATGCTGGGATTTATAACTCAGGACAGGATTTATAACTCCAGTCAGACTAGAAGGATCACTGGAAGGGGTGACATTGGCTCAGGAGGTAAGAGCTGTCGTCTGGCCGTCAGAGGGTTGCCGGTTCGATCCCGCCCTGCATGTGTCAGTGTCCCTGAGGAAGACACCTAACATATAAAGTCAATGTCTTTCTTGAAAACCTTTTTTTGGGGGACCCTTTCCCCTGCGATCCTTCATATGAGCTACAGTATATACTGTAACCCTTCATAAGAACTACTTTGCACCTTCGAAGAACCACATTTATACATTCATATGCATTCATTAATGTTTTGTGTCAATAACAGCAAAGAGGCAATGTAATGCACATTTTCAGGATGATAATAATAAAATTTACATGCATTGCACTGCATTTTTGTTTAAAACCGTTAATACACCTTTAAAACTCCAAAACAGCAAAATGTTCAATGTTAAAAAAATCACCTCTGACGGAGCACTGTAACAGAGGGCATTTAGTCCCCGGTGAGCTCGTAAAATCTCTGTTAGCGCCGAATTAAATGTCAGAGTTGATTTAGCAGAGAGGTTGGCTGCGATTGGCTCTCGGTCCACTTGTACACAACTATCCAACACGTTGTGTAAGGGTATAGGGTTACACTGCAGGCAGAAACTATTCCATGATCAAATGGAGAACAAGAGGTCATAGCAGAATCATCGCTCTGGGCCTCCCACTCGCGGTAAACGTGTCACCACAAATGTGTTTTGATTGATATAACTCCAGTTCCAATCGATGTTCCTGAAGGAGGGGACAAGTGAAGAACCTGGTGAACTCTAACCACACACACAGCTTCCAAACCATGTGAACTTAGCAAATTATCTGCCTATGATGAGAGTTACTGTACGTGCTGACCACAGGAGGAGCTCAACTGGAACAGCAACCCACATCTTTTGCTTAGCAGTAGTTTTGTTTTTTTGCTTTTTAAGTTGTGTGGATATCTGTCAGGTGTGAGATTGCTAAACCCGGACATAAATTGGGGTCTGAGACTTTCATGTAATCTTGGAAATAAACAGAATTTTTTAGGATTTTGAAAAAATGTAAACAAATGAAAGTTACTTCAGAGCTTTGCAAGAACTCGAAGACCAAAGAAGAGCAAGGAATGCTGGACAATCCACAATCACCTCACCTCAACCCCATTGAACTTGAACTTGAAGACTGACAAAAGCCAAGCCTTCACTAACATCACAAGATGCTCTTTGGAACATTGTCAAATAAGGTCAGGTTTTGCACAAATTTGTGGAATACATCCCAGCTTGAGTACACATTGCAATTAAAGCAACAGGTGGACATACAAAATATATATTAGGGAAATTCTGAAATTTTCACTCAGAAATCATCTTTTCTCTCAAATTGTTATACTGATAATACAATTAGTAATTAAAAAGCGTGTATTTAATTAGAAAAGAATGCAAAGTGGAAGCATCTTCACTAGTGTTCTCAGACTATTGGACCCCACTGTACGTTTCACACTGATTTGTGGCTGTTTTATTTTTTCAATTTCAACACCATTTACTCCCAATTTGGAATGCAGGTTCTGTGATTTGTGTCTGTGCTCCTGGAGCAGCCCGATCTGTCAGTTGTGGGGAGAACAGGTGAGCTTGCGCTCCTTCCAAAACAGGTGACGTCAGGCTGCTACAGTACAGATTGAGTATCCGACCTGTTAGGCCCACCCACGCTTGAACAGAGAGAGCCCTGCCAGGATACGCCACCGAGCAGCCACGACACTTCTAAAGACGTTTTATTTTTTAGAAAAGAACATAAGATTTAGTTATCCATTATTCATTTTCTGCTGTTTGCCAGCATTCCTTTAAAATGGGCAGCTCCTGTAAATTACATTTACAAAAAAAAAAACCTGTATAAAATTCAAAAACAGTAATCTAGTTTTGAAAACGTAGTACCAAACCCAAAAGAAGGGGGAAGAGGTAGATGAATGGACTGATAGAGCGAGGGAACACTGAATAATATCAAAGCTACAAACTGACATAAAAGAGGCAGTTCCCCAAAAACAATACATGCTGTGGGACATTCTTCCATGTTTTATATTAAACCGTGTAATCTGGAACCAAAGAACTTCCGCCAACAGTCTGTGTAACACAGAGATAAATATTTAAATGATGAAGCTGATAAAGTTTGATAAATCTGAGCCATGTGCAGGTCTCTGAGTCTCAGAGTATATTTTTTATTAAGGCCATGGGTATTTGAAGGATCATATTTACACACAGTGCTATCAGATGTGGCAACCATGATGAAATAAAACACTGTAGTCTCCTAACCTTTGACCTGCAGATGCCTCATGGGAAACTTCAAACCCCCATCATGCTCGGTTCATGACAAATCCGCATTTCAGTGAAAGTACTGTACTCTGGCCTTAGTAAATGCCACAAAATCTCAATTCTCACATTGTTCCAGTAAACAAACACTAGCAAGATCAACAGTCGTCCACAATCACAATCAGAAAATCCTTGGATTCACAAGCACATAAGCAAAGCTGCATTCTGCTGGTGAATCCGCATTGCTGCCATTTGGGAACAAAATAATTGTACCAAGATTGCAACGTTATTACCTTTGGGTGCCTTCTTAGTTCTGCAAAGAACACCACTGCTGTCACATTGGACTATGAGTAGGGGTTGACACAAGTCGTACGCAAATTCCATTAAATTCCAGTTATTTAGCTGACACTTTTATCCAAAGCAACTTACACTTGATTAGACTAGGCAGGGGACAATCCCCCCTGGAGCAATGTGGGGTTAAGGGCCTTGCTCAAGGGCCCAACAGCTGCACGGGGCTTGAGCCAACAACCTTCCGGGCCTCAGTCATGTACCTTAGCCACTAGGCTACAGGCTGCCCCTACAAATGAGTGCACATTTTAAAGGCAAAAAGCTTAAAAATCCATGGCAATTTTATTCCCAAATGCAATATATGCCTAAACTTAGGTAGACATTTGCACCGTTGTTGTTTTTTCCTTTTTGCTGGTAATGTGTACTTGTGCATATCATCTATGTCAGGGATCCTCAAATCTGGCCCTCAAATCCAAATCCAACCCTGGTTTTCTTTTCTTCTGTGTAATAACTGTACAGTTAGTGGTACTGATAGGCCAGACTGTCTTCACACCTGACTCCCAGTTCAAAGCCCTTGTGGACTGTGATTTGATGATTCCTGATTCCAAAAGTGGTTAGAGTAATTTTCTTAAATATGGCCTCAGCAGATGTGTTTATTATTTGGTCATGTTGCAGATGCAAGAAGAGCACAGGTTATTTCTGACCACACAGTCCGCCGAACAACACCAGCAGCCATTCTGCCATTTATTTTTAGCCAAGTAGCCTCAGAAGTCACCACAGCTGCGTAGAATCAACGGATGGCAAGTCTCGAGGTATTACAGCGTACAGCGAAACCCACATTAGACTGGGGCCCCTTTGTGTTCACAATGCGCAAACTAAGTGGACCTTGAAAAGAACCATAAAGGGACCATACTGAGACCGCCTCCAGAGGTGGTCTGAGCTGGGTTTGCTTCAGAGGGGTTGAAAACGCTGAGTCGTCGGTCTGCTGACTGAGTCTTGAGTACGTGAGAGGCTGAAACGAGCCCAGTGTATAAACACCATTAATACACTGTGTGTGGTAAAACAAAGTTTCATAAAATGCATAATTGCTTCAAGTGAAAGTAGAAGCAACACTTAGTGAGTTTGGTTTCCCAGGTAATTTTAATTTTTCATCATAGTGACATAAAATCATGCGCAGTATTGACACAGAGGACATGCATTACTTCACTGTTTTTCTGTTAAGATGGCATTTCTGTTCAATTTGTCGAGGGAAATTTTCTAATATAAATGTTCAAAGATGGGGAAATGTATTAAATCTCCATAGTGACTGCTATCCATAAAGATGGCAAAGGACTTTTGGATTAAATGATTAAAAACTGAAAAGTTATTACATTCCTATATATTGTAGAGGGAAGTATGCTGTATATATTATCAAGAAAATAGATTAAGTTTAATTTGACAGTGTATTAGGCTATCTGTCAAATTGAGGTGTCACAGCCACATTAATTTAAAATTGCTCTCAATATACTGGGAGACAATATACCACACATTTAATTAAAATTAAGTAATGTACACACTGCCTTGAATTGTAAAGATTAAAGAAGGAACTTGATGGTTGCCGTATGTTTGAAAGATAAAATCATGGAAGAGAACTGTTACTTTCACCTCTGTATATACAGCATGACATCTTGTGTTAATTGTTCTATATAAAGACACCTGTTCTGCAAAACAATTTTTTTGTGTTGAACTGAAAATATGGGTTGGAAGTACAAACTGAAATTGACTCAATTTGTGCTTTTTGAAAACTATGTCAAATGACTTCAACTTATATGTTAACTGAGAACTAATTCCCATTTACAGCTATGGTCTGGCCAAAACCAGACAATATGATAAAAAATAGGGACATAGACAACACAAGAATGAAAAATGAAACTTACGTACATCTAACCAAGTTGTGTTTGGTATCTTTTCAAAAGATACAAGTAACAGTCTCTGTGACCTCAAAGTGCAATGGGTCCCAAAACGGTGCCAGGAGGAACTCAAGTGCAGGCCCATGCTGTGTAGAGTGTATTCACCATCGGTATATCTTATGGCTTTGAACCTGGACTTCAGCACTTGGCAGGAAAACTCAAAACCGTTGTGAGAAGTCCATATGAAACAGTTAAGGCTTTTCCCAGACTCGATTAGACAGCACATCAGGACTCTATAACGTCCTGCGGTGGTGCAATGGAGCCTGTGATTTATCAAAACCTTAAAAAAGAGAAATGAATGCATACAGATGTGTGCAGATACTAGTCATGTTCACAGATGACCAACAGACAAGAAAACAAATTGTACATACAATGTAACTTGCAGACAACATTCTAACTCTTTGGCACTGCGATATTTGTTATTGATTTGAAAATTGTTGAATTTAAACTATTTAAATATATTTAGATTAATTTCATTGACAATATGCTAATTTGGTAACACTGGTTTTCTTATGCACAGGGCTAAAGCATAACATGTGGCATCCTATAATTACGTGTGGAATTGTGTTATTCCCAATTTCAACATAAATAATGTGTGTTCATAAACCATCACAATGAATGTTAAAAAAACATAAGCACAATGTTTATTAACATAAAATAACATAACATAACATGACATAATGGCAAGAAGAGGCAGTAATGCTCATCTTTTCCTCCCGCCAAAGTATAATATAATAAGTATATAATAAGCTGCATCACAAACATAAGCTCCATCTCAATTCTTACACTTGTCGTGAGACCCGCTGCTCTGCTTACAGGATGCTTGCATCATAAATGTGGCCCCAAACTTATTGCGCCACGTGATGCTTACAGACATCTTTTAATGTGGTGCGGGTTACCACAGGAATGAACACAGAGAATATGGCAGACAGGTGCTCAGCCTGTCTTCCCTGTGCTAGTAATTACAAAGCAGCCATATCTGCCATGGCTCATTGGTATGGCATGCCCTTACCGCTCTTAGAGAGCTCGCTTATGTAACTTTGAACACACTGCGCACTAGCAGAGCTAGATATTTACAGAACCGTGGATGAGAACCTTAGTCGAGGCTGTGATGGGAAAGCCCCGATCGAGGTTCAAACCCACAACCTCAAGGCCATAAATCCAGTCCTTTTAACACTGTGCCACACTGGCAAATGTTTATTTATTTTATTTTATTTTATTTTATTTTACCATTTCTTTTGGTAGTGATGAAAGGGAGGAGCCGCAGATGGTTTTAGATTCCTAGCGTTATATTGAAAAGGGGGCGATTGTGACTCCATCGCAGAGTCTAAGTTCTGCGCTCCTTATTGCTCAAGAAGGCCCACGATGCACCTGTGGAAACCCGGCTATGAGTAATGTAAACATGGCGGACAAACCAGACCCATTAACAACACCCCCTCCCGAATCCACAGCTAAGACATTAAGACTGTCAACAAGGGCGCTGGGTGATTTGCAAAAATAATTACAGCCATTCATTTCCGGAAAGTAGAAGCTGTGTAGGATCCGACACGTGTTGATGGAGAAGTAAGGGTGGGAATGATTCCTATCCAAAACATTTTAACTCAAACCTCGTCCTTTCATCCGACTCAGGGGATGTATTTCAAACATGTGCGCCACTCATCTCGACAAATAGAGAACACTTGGCAGGAAGGGTTTTAGAACGTTCTGGAAGAAGCCCATACAATATCCCTTCTCTTAAGTTCTCTTGCAGCTTATCGTGTGTGTCACATTTTTGACAATCTCTTGCCAAATGTGTAGACATGTTTAGTGCACTCACCCTGCTCTTCCACCACACAGTGAAATCTCCTGCATTAATTCCGCTCTAATACAGTACAGACCCTGGCCATAGTGGACTCATATAACCTCTGTCTGTAAGAGTCAATTTAACTCATAGCATTTCTGCTCAATATCCCCAACACCCTTTATTAAGCGGATATTAAAACAAAATATTAATTCCGCATCATCCCTTCTTCCAGTCCCTAACTATCAGCTCTGCTTCTAGTTTCCAAACCTGATATTTGAGCCAAGATGAGGGAGGGTGGGGTGGGAGACTCCCCCCATAGCTTTATGCATCCCAAACCAACCGTTCAGTGTTGGGTATCTTTGCTTCCCGAAACACTGTCATGGTCAATCGCTCTCTCCAGCCTGTAGTTCCTGTGACGTATATATACAGTCGATGTAGTCGGCCCCGTTCAGGTACTACATGCCTACAAACACAATGACCTCTGAGATGCCTTTTACTTTATAATGCATGTCACAAGGTACATACCTAGTGGCACATATCATATGTGATTAATAACAAAATCAGTTATAAACTTATATGACGTGCATGTGAACATGCTATGTAACGCTGTGTGAATGTGTTTGTACGTGTTTGCGTGTTTGTGCGCATGTGAGTGTGTGTGTGTGCGTGTGTGTGAATGTATGACTGTGTGTGTTTGCGTGTGTGAGTGTGCGTGAGTGTGTGCATGTGTGGAGAACTTCAGTTTTTGTCAGTAATAAAAAGCACAGAGCTCCAGATGTCTTTTTCCGCAGCACAAGTGAGCGGTTTGAGTGCAGACAGGGTTTACTGCCAGTTTCTCCTGGTCTTGCTTTTTACTGACAAACAGTCGATGTCTATAGAAGATCAGGGAGGGAGCGATGACAACTGTTCTTTATCGCTAAATGATTTGGCGCACTCAGAAAAGCCGACCGCCGTCGAATTAAGTGTTAGAAAACGCCGGCACTACACCCTGACCACAGGTGAACATCCATCCATTTCTCCTTCTGTCTCATATCCAAAAACAAATGTGCGTGTCACTGACCAATTTCATTCCTGTTATTTATCTCCAATGACAGCTGGGCTGTCTCCCAAGATCTGTTTCTGTAGAAGAAGAGGGAGATGGATAGGCGATGAGTCTGAGCCAATCAGAATCCTCCCAGTCTCATGGCCCAGTCACATGACCAGATTAGTATACAAACATTTATTTTAAGAAACAAGGCACAAATGAACAAGTTCTGTATTTGTCAGTTCAGTGTTTTGATTTGATGCAGAATAATTTTTTGTTTGCAAAAATTTAACTTGGTGACTGCTTCAATCCATTCACATGGCTATTTCCATAAGCAAAGGAAATAGGATTGACAATCAGAAGTATCTCGCTATAAGGGAGTGTACCAGTACCAGCTTAAATTCCAATCTTTAACTTTCTGATTTCTTTAACTGTTAGCTAAACTGCAAATGTAATGTCCAGCATCAGTGCTCTTTGGTACTGCCCAAATAAACTCTAGGTTAAAATCAGTGCCAAAAGCCATTTAACCATTTGAAGAGTTTTTTAGTAGAGTGAATCTTCTTGAAATCTATTGCCTTCAATTTACAGCAGTGATTGTTACATCAGGTTAAATGGCTTTTGGCACTGATTTTCTGTTCAGTTGAGAACATTCTAATCACATGTTTATGGTCTTACACCTTAAAGGTTTAAGAGAAAACGTGATAAGTTATAACACATCTGTTGTAATCACATCTGGATCTAGGAAATGGCTCCTACTTGCCTGCCACTACAGATGACATGACGTCCATGAGGAATTCTTCTTCTGTGGTTTGTGTAAAAAAAACAACAAACCCAAGCTTCCTTTCACTGTTCAATTTCACATCACAGAGAGCCGGTAGAACTAATCAAGGAACACAGGCCGACCTCTAACCCCAACTGTTTACACCCCCGCACCTCGCCCTCTTTATAAGACAGCTTTACTTTAGCATGACAGCAGGTCGCCTTCCCAGAATGCACTGCACTCCTTTTTCCGATGCCGAACGTGCGCATTTGTCAGGACGAGGAGAACTTCGCCAGCTTTAGCTCCACGTTATCCTGCGCCGGAGAGCACACGAGAGCTGATCGCAGACCTCTCATTTGAATTCAGACCTCACCGTTGCTACGGCGACATCTCAGGCTGAGGGATGGAAAGAATTGTTTCCTCTCAGAGTTTCAGATGTTCAGGCTCCATAAAATACTTCAGGGAAATGAGTAAAGGCTTACGGGGAGGAAAAAAAGAACATATTTCAGGCTCTTAAACCTTCGGTTTGCTTCTCCAACACAAGAGTCCCTCTACGGCGAGGCATGAGATGAAGAGGTCTCTGGGCTGATGGAAATTAGACCTGGCCATGTTTAATACATGTCAAACACTCATATTATCCATCAGGGACATTCAAACCATTCCTTATTCCATTTCTTTCTCTCTTGTTTTATTGCCAGAGATGATTTTGTGTGTTTGCTGCAAGTAGCAAATTCTACAGAGACAAAAGTAAAATAATTGATAATATTAATTTACATTTACAATGAAAGCAATTAGTGATGGTTGATGAATCCTGTTTTCTTTTGTTGTGTTGTGGACAAAGGGCAGAGAAGGTGTTGGATTTCTCAGAAAACTGAGGTGGCGATATTGCTCATTATTGCGCATACAGTTTCCCATCATCCACTGCAACATTAAGTGTTGCTAAGCAAAGTTGCGGTTAAACCAGAACCATTTCAAGAGTAGGTTTTTTGGATTTTTTCTTTTTTAACAATTCCGAGTCAGTGTTCTAGAACTCCATTGTTTCAGTTTCCAGGAGTGATTGTTAGATCACATTAGGATGTTCAGTTTAGGGTATGTTAATCACATATTTGTGATCTTACACCGTAAATGATAAATGACCACAAAAAATGTGCTGCTTTTCCATACTTAACTGCTCATGAAATGGATGTTAAATAAAATAAAATAAAATAAAGGTTCTGTGCAGTCGGACCATCGACAGCTGGCACCATCTCAAGGGAACTCTACAGCAAATGTCACGTGGAGATATCACATGTCAACAAACAGTATGTCTGGGCATTTGGAAAACAGTTGATGTTTGAGATCTCATGAATTCTGGGAATCCGGTCCACCTGCTGACAGTTTGCTGTGAAGAAAACTTGCTTTTTATTTTTATTTTCTCCAATGTAAGGGATCACAGTTCCTAAAGGGACCACTCTAAGTCAGTGGTGCTGTGGCTGTAAATCACTGGGATGGTATGGCCCAACTATTGCACTTAATAAGACTTAATAATGACTGGTTGGGATGTTGGTGATTTATAAACCTTGGCCTTTTCTTTGTCTTCTTCTAAGAGTGTCAGCTAAATGCCTGAAATGTAAATAAGTTGACCTGAACTCTTCTGTCACAGAGCACGAACTGGAGCCACATTTTTCTGCTTCTCTCAGCTTTCTTCATAACAAGGACGGTGAACCTCTTCCACTGCAGGTCAAACAGTTAAACACATTAGCTACCATCCCTGGTGCAAAATTCAGCTATGACCATCTAGAAATTTACTAGCCACCAGCTGTTTCAAAACATAGCTTACGCTGGTCAAATCATGTTGAGTCTTAACTGGTCAACCAACTAGTTTCAAAACCTAGCTTGAGCTGTTCTTTTCAGCAGGAATCCTTTCTAACTCCATTTAACATGTGTTAGAAGACCTTGTGTGTGTGCCAGGCAGATAGCTACTGTAAATCTAGCCTTTATGAGTAATGCACTGCAGTTTGGAGGTATCTTGAGTTTCCCCCACTCGTGACTCTGTGATGACTTGGCAGTTTGCACTGGAACATGTTTTAGGTTAGGGTTTCCCTGGGTAATCCTCTTTGAAGACTCAGCTGTTTATTTTGGGGGTTTAGGTTGATCACCTTAAGCCCTCTTTGCTCCCATTTTGATAGATAAAATGTCACGATTCGCCCGTTCTTTCAGATCCAATGGTTAATAAGCTTTAAACTAGTATTTTAGGCTGCATAAGGCCACAAATGAACTTTTAGGACACTTTTAAAACACACAAAGGAATAGTAGAACACAAGCGCAAAGATCATGGACTATAACAGTAACCCCCAAAACGGAATTATGATCATATTCCAATATATATATATATATATATATATATTTGCCATCTTCCACACCATTTAACCATATGTGAATGATAACTGAAGCTCCTGACCCGTATCTGCATGATTTTATGCATTGCACTGCTGCCACACAAGTTGGTGTACAGGAGTTCCTAATAAAGCTCTCACTGAGTATACATGTACATAGTAACATAGTAACAAACAACAGGATTAGAATCAGTTGCGGAGCACTGGGACTTGATGAAACGTCTTTCATTGACTCAACACAAAATATGCATTGAAAACACACTCTTGTGATGTGACAAATGGAGGGGATTTCCACTGGAGAATACGATCCCATAATCCATACTAATCCCATAAAACCATAGAATATGAGTGAGCTCGGTAATGCGTGAAATATCTTCAACATAAGGCCAGTGTGATGTGTCAAAATGTGTGCAAATACAGATCATGAAATTAAAATGTGTAATGTGCTTTAGGGACAGTTTTTTTCACTTCTGTTAATAGTGACTAACTAATGAAGAGCAATTAAATATAAAAACTCAAGTATGAACACCAGGGCATAATTGCCTTCACTATGTCACCTGATTTACAGTAACTCATTTCAGGGCACAGAAAATATGAATATTATTATTATGCATGAAGCACACTGCTATGAGGAAAGGCCCTGAACATCTTTCCTTTTTGGAGTATGTTTTACCAGGACCATCAAAATGACGCACTACACTACACAAGCTGGTTTACACTTTGCAGAAAAAGCTTAATTAAGAAAGAGTAATTAACAATCATATGAAATGTAATACTTTTATTTTGCCTGATTGTTGTAAGGTAGGAAGTGAGCATGCAGTAATCTGCTGTGAATCCTTTTCTCAGGGAATAAAAACCAAGATCTGGATGGGGAGGAAATCTAGGTCAAGAGCTGTTTTGATAAACAGACTAGGTTAACCTCAGTCCAGGTTTTGCCCGTAAATCGCCTGGCTAGGTCCTACACAGCTGGATAACCTTTTCACCGACTGTTCACCGCAAAAATATACACTGGGTTCGCTCGGCAGGCATATAGGGGAAAAAGTGAAGTGTGGCCACATCAGACCAAGGAAGACACGGCGTCGGATTTAAAAATGGATTTATTGGAAAACAGCAAGACAGCGATATTAAAAACGGGTGCCATTTTGTGGCCCAGTTCCAGGAGAATTCTGAAGCTGCCGTAACCCCAAACACGGAAACACATTTTCCCAAATAGCAAACATGATTAAGAAATGACTATGGCCCGCTGCTGCAGTTATCCGGTTATTGGGACTCATATTTGTTTGGCATTTCCATGTCATTCAGGGAACAATTATGAGGCAATTATTCAGGAGAAAAGAAAAGATGAAGCGGGCAGAAACGTTGCCCGGAGCTGCAGGTTACTCACCGAGCCGAGCTCGCTCGCACTGCTGCCAAATCTAACGGCTTAATTGTTCTTTTTGTGACATTTGCCGCCGTTTATGCAATTGCGATACGGGATTTAAAACCTAAATGGATTACTGTCTCAAAGCAAAAATGGAAACTTCATAGTGGCATTTGAAAAGTGCTTTGCAAGGACATGACATGACAAGCATGAGTTTTAAATGCTTTGAGAATACGACTGTACACTGTCGAAAGGAAAAAAAATATGAACCCAGTAATTCCAGGAGAAAATTATGGTTTGAGCTTTCAGTGATTCCATTCACAAATTATTCTCTCCCAATCTATCTTCTTTCGAGAGTACACATACTAATCATCAAAGACCATATTACCGCAAACTGACAAACATGTCCTCTGCACTAAACCCTTGAAATAACCACTTATGAAATCATTTCTTCTCATTATTTTTGCTTATTTCAAATATATATAACAGAACATGAAACTAGCAAGCTTGTAGCTCAGCCACAACACTCATTACATGACGTGACATTTAATTTGGCAGACACTTTTATCCAAAGTGACGTACAATAAATGAATAACATGCAAGTCAATGCTCAAGGCTGAAATTGTATCTCCAGTTGAGCAGAGTGCTGGTAACCCATTTCCATTGGTGAGAAACAGGTGAAATATTATACAAGTTATATTTCTGTTTTAAAAAATAGAAGTTATATTTCTGTATTAACAAACACATGCTTATTCAATATACAGAAGTAAACAAATGCCTCTTCAGTTTAGAAGGAAAACAAAATATTTTGTACTTTTTTCACCCCTTTATAATTAGCCATTTATTTTCTAGTCCAGTAAACAGAAAATTACAAAATCAATTGTTTCCAGAGTTTTGGAGTTCAGCTTAAACTGAAAAAAGTTAACCAGTATGAAATCCTGCAGGTCTTGTTATTTAGGTAAGCTGCAAATGTAACACCTTGAAAACAGCTTTCCCAATACTACCACTACTCCACTGGACTTACAATAAGAGCAAATCATTTCAAACAAGTCCTAAAATAGTTTTTAGCTAACACAGGCTGCCCTGGTGTAAAATCCAGCAATGACCATCTTGAAATTACCAGCGACCAGCTGTTTCAATACATAGCTTGAGCTGGTCAAACCATGAGTATGGAGCAGGTCTGAGCTGGTTAACCAGCTACCAGCAGTTTCAAAACCTAGCTTGAGCTGTTTTTACCAGCAGGGTGCTGCCTTGTGGAGTGCAGTAAGAAATCAGATCAGATCAGACTTGTAGATCAGACTTGAATGTGTAAATGCTATTTCCTGCCTCCTTTAATCTCAGAAAAAGGGCATCGTCACTCCGGGCTTGGACTGGGACACTTAGATTTAATGGGAACTTAAGAATACTGCCGGCTCCCCGGACTTACCGTATGCTCCATATGCCACTGTTGCTCAATTCGCAGTCCTCGAGGGCCAAAAACTGCTAGTTTTCTACCCTACTTTTATGTGGGAGTCAGGTGTGAAGACAGTCTGGCACTAACTGACAATCTGGCAACAGGAACACTTACTGTTCATTTAATTACATTGGATTCGAGGGCCAGATTTGAGTACCCATGTGCTGGGCTATGGCTGTTTAATGACGTTCGCACAGTGACATGGTTCCTGCTGCAAAAGCGAGGAGTCCTTAGGCATTTGCTTCCTTTATTGCACCGATGAAAATGACATTAACTCCCTTGTTCTAATGTCTTTTCTCCACGACCATGATCTCTTTGACAATGTGCACATAACCAAAAACTCCACTCACTCGCCCAGCGGCCTCACATACGCACACGGACCAATCAGAACACTCAAAACAGAACAATCCCCATGATTCCCACTCTTAAAGCTGCATAGCCTCATTAACCAACAATGGCAATGATTCAGAGAACCAAATCCATAATAGATTTAATTCCAAAAACATATCAATGGTGGAGAAACATCTGTAAGAAAATCAAAACTCTTGGAAATCACTTTCACCCGAACTGTCCTTTTCCAAAAATCCAGGAATTTTTTTGGGGGAAATTCAACATTGTTAAAACCGACACTGATGAGCCTTGAGTATACAGTACTCAAGAGTAGGCACGTGCAGTATATTTAATTTCATTCTTTCAGCACAGAAGACCTGCTACCTTTCTGGGGCTTAACTCAGTACTCTGGCAGAGAGAGGGGACAGGGTGGAGAAGGGGTGCATGATTTTGTAACATGCCTTTCATTGCATCACACTCTTTAAGAGGATTTGCTAATATCCAACACAATTTTGTGTCAAAGATACTATGTTTTTGTGACAAATATACAAGTTATGTGTTACAAAGGGAGATTTTTTTTAGGCTTTTTAGAAGTTTAGTTTTGGATTCAAATACTTTTCTGTATTCAACTTGCCTGGTGTAATTGAGCCAACCAGGACCAGAAGGCGGGGTTTGTACTTCATGAGAGTATTTCATAGGTTCCCATACACCACACAAGCTCAGTAAAGCAATTGGATCAAAAGTAATTACAGTACGTATTTGACTCAGGTCAGGTTGAAAGTATCACAATGTATGTGATATCTTTAACAAGACATGGAGGCGTGTTTAAAAAAAACGACATGGTATGTGTTGTTTTTAACACATCTGTTTTGAGAGTGCAGAAACCATGAGCCATGGACGAGCTGTGGTCCTACACCGCCAATCTTCATTTATAACAGTCTCCATATGGAGTCCCCGGTGCTGCGCCTTGTTGCCAAGCTGACTGGCAAACGATATGGGCTTAACCGACATCACAATACTGCCAAAAGCACTGGGATCTGGCCCCACCGAGAGAGATTCTGGGTGATTTCGACACCAACATGTCACTATACTGGCGTCAGACAGGAAACCAGCCTGTCTCTGGGCCGTCTGAGGACAAACCTTGGAAACGCTTTATTTTACAGCCCGTTAATTACCTAGTATTTACTGGGCAAAATACACAGCTACTTGTATAATTATTAGGTAACTGCTTTGATTTCATGGGTAAGTACTATGAAACAAAGCCAGTAAGTACCATATGTAAGTACTATGCAAATACCTTTTACAGCCCATTTCATAGTACTTACCTCTGAAATCAAAATAGTACGGTAAGTACCTGGTTTTTACACAGTAGAACAAAGCATTATTAATAAGCTGTATAATAATGGTATTAAGAGAATACTCACTCATGTTGTTGTCAGGGTCATAACTGCCATTGAGGACGCCAAAGGTCACATACTTTGTCTTTTCCTCATGTCCATTTCTAAAGCCCAGATTTAATTGAATTATTTAGTGAGAATATTGTAACATGCATTTCATTCATAGAAGGATGAATGATCTTTAATATTATTTTTTATCTAGAGGCATATGTGCAGTGATTACACCAGAAAATGCACCCAGAACTACAGGGGAACTAAAGGGGAAGATTCCATGGCCTAAATACGCCCCACTACCTTAACCCCACCTCTACTGATCTCTTGTTTCTTTAGGTCCTAGTTATGTTCTTGGTTGTTGTTATTATTAGTAGTAATAGGTAGGAGTGTAGTAGGAGTGTTTAGACAGGGAATCACAGGAAGGTTTGGAGATCAGAGAGGGAGAGTCCAGGGAATGGCTGGGAATGTTACCAGGCCTGGTCAGGAAAATGTCTACTCTGCTTTACTGAGTAACATACTCCTCCCGGGTTTGTAGATGGTGGTGCAGCCCCCCCCCCCCCTCCCCATCTGTGTCTGCAATCTGAACTATCCCCCCACCCCCCTGGTCAGAAACATTTCTCTTTTTTAACATATGTTTGGAAACCCCTGGCCTACAGCATTACTGTACCCCAGGGGTACACAACTTAAATAATTAAGACCAGAATTGGGCACGAAATCCTGAAATGGACCGGCCCTTGTCGTGCACCCCTGCTGTACCCTTACCAGGACATTGCCTTTGGTGCATTTAGACTGCACCCTCCTGGGCTGCCAAAATCATTTACAGTAACATCTATGATGTTTGTAAGATGGTCTTGTCCCAAGTAATTTGTTAAGAAATTGCTTTGAACTTGATGAACAGGATTACAAGGGAGCTTCACTTCCATGTTTTCTCAAGTAAAAAAAAACCTGTCCAGACTTCAGCTTCAGCGTCAACTTCAGTTTTCAGCCAAAAGTCCAGCGGTGCTTAGCCTCAGCCATCACACAGAAAGATTAAACAAGAGAAAAACACAATGCAGCCACATGCAGTATAAACTACTCCTGAGGTCTTACCCAAATGGCTATGATAATAGTATGTTCTGTATAAGTATAATATAATAGTAAATACATTTAGTGTGTTATAGAAATGTACTCCATATATTTCAATATCTGAAAGTGGCAATGATAGCTACATTTGCCTATATTTTGGGGTCAGACAAGCTATAGTTCCTGTTTGATGCTTACCATGTGAAATGCACATTTATAAATTGCTTTAGCGAAAATGCATGACCAATGAATTTATGGAGCAGACTAAATTAACTGATCTGATTACAGATTACAGGTTTTAGTTAATCATGCAGAGAAGTCATAGATTGCCATTTTGACATAGCAAACTTTAGCTGACAAAGTTTAGCCTCCCTTTACTCTCTGTACTATGGTAGTTACTTTATGTACCATTTTCACCGTCCATTCAACAAGAAAATAACAATTATGGACAGTATATCATACAGACCAGATTCCAGAGACTGTACATCAATTATTCTCAGTGATTGCTCCTTTTTGATGTTTGATGAGTTCCTCCAATTAAAAGAAAATGATTTAACCTCTTTGTTGCATCAATTACAAATTGTTGTAAGCAGTCTGCATTGGACTACTTAATGTGGTTCACTGCCACGAAATTATGTCTGCTTAGTATGAGCAGCTAATTTTGGCAGTTTTTTCTCTCCTGATTAGATGATAATATAATGTTAAACTTTTATGAAGATAAAAAGACATTCTTTTCGAATTACAGACGCATAAAACTTATTGTAAAAAACTAATTTATTTCAATCAAAAAGTAACTGTTACCTTTTTATAATGAGATAAAGCATATCACAGTGTTATAAGCAATAAAACATGAAATGTAACTATGCAGTTGAGATCCATGACTGTGGGTTTAAAAATATCTCACCAGATTATGCTGGATAATTCACATTCAGCAAAAAACCACTCTCCTTAATAACTTAATTTATTTTTCCTGTTTCCATTAAGGATGGCTGCCGCAGTTTTTAAAGCTGGCTATTCTCCGCATGCAGTTACTTCCTCCCTGAATAACAATTAGGATTGATTATGAATGCTGACGGAGAGGAGGTAAGCCAGGATTTTGGGGCCCCAAGGAAAGTGAAATCAATTTGAAAAAAGGCTACAAAAAGCCTACAGGAAATGAAGAGCACAATGCATTTCTGCGCCAGCTTGTTCTTGCCTCCGTTTTCCTCTTAAATTAATGACCCACCGTTTTGTCCCAAACGTGCGTACAAATGCACAATTAATGCTGGATGTTAAAAAAATGACAAAAAAGTACAGCCCTCAATTTGCCCTGATCTAAGATTCTTTGGGGAAAACAGGAACTTGAACCAGTAGGGATGGCAAGCGTAGGATGGCAAGTGATGTAATCTGTTTTATTTCTTTCCATCCAATCAATGCTCTGTTGGAATATGAACACTGGATGTTTTAATGGACTGGCATAGTCTTCATTTGGAGAGAATGTTCACTTTACATAGATATTCACTTTGAAATTTTAATTTGCTCGAGGGAAATTAATTCAGCACCCCGATGCGATATGCAGTATTTAAACCAACAGGAGTGGAATTTCAAAGACCGGATGAGAGTTTTCTCTGATTAATTTTTATCTCAGATGGATTGACAATATGGAACGAGAGATCCTTCAGAATCAGTGATTTTCCTGAAGCACATTTATATGGGAAACAAAATGAGCGGAATACTGTGGCTTCCAATCTGTTCATGGGGGAAAAGTGCCCCCACTTCCAGTAAGTCTCTGATTTCAATGTGGAACATGATGTTGTTCCCATGTAGTATTTTCCTAAACATAATTACATCATAGCAAGAGGTAAACTTTAAAGGTGCACATTTTCTTATTTGTGTTTACAAATGTATGGATCATGTATGTATGGATTTAGTTGGTGTGAAGTTTGTACTTGAAGCAAATTCTCCAAGGTTATTCTTCTAATACTGAGACGAGTATCAACTGCAAGAGAAATCATTTTAAATAGGAAAGATTTCCCTGCCATTTCCTTCCTTAAAATGCATTAAGGTATTGAGCATTTTCTTGTGGGTACATATTAATAATGTGTTGAACATTAATAACAGCATTTTCTTCAGACCCATGTAATCAATCATTGTTGGCCCAGTATTAGTAAAGATACAACATCAAAGATATGTTTTCTTTATGAACAAATACAGTGATTATGAGTAAATTATATCTGTCTGAGTGTGTTAGCATAACATTGCTTTTATGCATAATCCGGGTATGTTTATATTAATCAAATATAGATGATTCAGCCAGGCTAACGTGAAACCTAATGATAAAATAAACAATAATCAGCACATTGCTTCCCCATTTGCCAGCAGGTATCTGGTTTAATTTGGTTCTAAATAAGATACTAATGATCAGTAATGCAGAGGGAACATATGTTTCTAGTTTTGAAGTTGTTATGATTTTATTTTTTTTCGACCACATTCGCCACGTGAAACCATGGCAATGAAGCTAAGACTAAATCAGTTTTGAAACTCCTAATGAGGGCAACACATGGAGGTTATATTCTTTACCCCCTCCCTGTAATGTTATTTTACAAGGATTAGCAAGAGATTACACAGACTCCTTCACTGGCTAGGCCTTTTTCCTGTCTTTCTTCACCTTCTGCAAATCTCAGAGCTATTTCAGAAACTGGGACCGGGCAAAAATCTCCTCATATCTACACTTCAATCAATCTTTGAAGGGGGATGAAGGATTGTAAAAGAGTAGATTTATGTCTTTTTACTTTGCATGAAGAAAATGCAGAGACATGGCCTTGCCTTGTACCCAGGAGCAACCCGGGGATTTCCACCATTTCAATCAATGGATTAATCTGATGCAAATCCATCCAGACAAGGCCGATAGGATAGTTTTGTTCCCCATTCTTGTGCAAAACTCACTTCAGATGGTCCTTTGTGCCGTGGGCAGCGGGGATTATACCTTGTTCGTCAGGTTGGCCGTATAACAGTCCAACATATGTAAATAATAAATCTCCTTGTGTATGCTGTGGAGTGGGCGTACGCCCGTAGAGCTTGGTTCCATTAAACTCAGCTGTACTGTAATACTTCATTTTTTTCTCGCAAATAATTTATAAGAGATTTCAGCCTTTGAGGTCCAAATACCATAATCCACATCCTGGAGGTACGTTACATCAAAGGAGCGTATCCCATAAATCATACAAATCTAGCCTCCATCCTGGAGTACCCCGGTGCATCACGTGATTTTGTTCCACCCGTGAATTGAAACGCACTAATTGTACTCAATTAACAAATCAATAATGAGCTGTTAATTGGTTTTAATTAGATGTATCTAGCAGGTGAAAGCCCTGTAGATGAAAAATGGACAGCCCCAAAAGCCAAAAGGCTGGGTGGCTAGTTATTGAAAATGAACAGTTCTAAAGACAAATGGGAATGAACTATAACCTACATTGTGTTTGTTTGCATTTACGTGGGCTTCAGTAACATGTTTCAGCACAAGTTACTGAACTTTAAACACATGTTTTAAACAACTTTAATTAATCAAGAGATTAGTTTACTTCATAAACAGGGACAGTATCCAGCACTCATGGCAGTAACCCAGAGTGGGGCAATGGAATCCCTGCATTGCGCCATATGAATTTCATATTTCACAGATTACCGTACTCTGGCATTTATTGGGCTTTCCAAAATGCAGAGTTTACGCCAAATATAGTATTTAACTGTGCACTACTTCTGACAACCTGGACCATTACTTATATTTCCAATTACAAAAAAACTGAAAACCAAATGGATTTGAGGAAATTAGCTTGAATTTGAGCTTGCATAGACATTCCAAATATTCCATTAATCTTAACAATAAGATGAAAAATATGAAAATACATTTACTTAATTAACATTTTGCAGTACAGTGAGAGACAGGCATTGCATTGCACTTTATAATAAGGTACATGAATTGGCATGAACAAATAACTGACATGAGTTAGCATGAATTAACATTAACATTCATTAATTATTTACACATACATAAACAAAGCTGTACAGATTAATTTCTCAGTAGTTAGTTCGTGAACAAATACATTAGTTGCCAATTAATTCAATCTTATTGTAAAGTGTTAGCAAGAAAAACACTCCAAAAAACCTACTCTGCACAGGGTTAAATACCGTAAAAAGTGCAAACCATATGGGACCTTCTCTTCCTCTTTAAATTGAGCATTTCATTAGCGGAGGACGCGATGACTTTGAAACAGTTTACGCAGCTTCCCCCAGCAATTTGTCTCAGCAGTTCTAAGTCATGACTCTCACCTTAATGCCTTCGTATGGCTGAGATCCAGTTCATAATTGCCCTCTCCTCGTAGGTCAGCATATGCTCAAGTTTTCCCTCAAAGCGGCGAGGCTTCCCGGCACGCGTTCGCGCAGTTCCTCCTGCCCGTCCGTCCGTCCGCACCAGATCGCAGCAGAGATAGAATAACTTGGGCAAATAACATTGACTTTGGAAAGGACCGCGCGTCGCAGTAAACACATTAGACCTAACTTTGAAATCGATATTGTACCACGTCGCACGCATCCGGCTCGGTGGTGAAGGATTGCATTAGCCAACGGGAAGGAAGTCAATGTCGTTTCGTTCCTTGATATCCCGCTGTTGCGCTGCTTCCATTGCTAGATTTAAGTTAGCACTTAAGAGGAACTCTATTATGGATGTCTCCATAAAGTGGATGTGAATGACATTCCAATTACAGCGCATTTAAGGGTATACAGGCTATCCAAAACACTTTTTTTTACAGTGGGCCTTACTTCTTGTTAAATAAAATGGAATGTCTTTGTCTTTTGGCTACCATATACTGGCACTTCATAGCCGTCGTCTCAAAGTCACAATGGCCTGTATTCAATCAATAAAGTTAAAAACAAAAATTGATTGAATCCCCGCCATTGTGTATGCTGATGTTTGTTCTATTAATTGAATCAGTTAGATATGACATAGCCATAAATACTTGTCTTGGTATGAAAAAAAAAAGATACAAATTCATTGCTGTGAAAACGAATTGAGGTATGAGACAAAGCTCATGTGTAATTGCTGTCTCCTTGAACTCCCTCTGTCTGTAGATGTTTTGATTGAAGCGGAATAGTTGTGGCAGTAAGGAAGGACTGATATCCAAAGGAAATTATACAGAAAAATAAAGAATCAGAAGCGTTAGGAAAGTAAAATAAATAGTGGAAATGACTGGTCTAGTGGCGCTGAATCAGTCAGCCTTCATCCAGCTTACATAAACAAACAGTGGCCGAGACTATGTGTAATTGTTATTTAAAAAACTGCCATGGGAACGGTTACCATGGCGTTCCATATGGGTATAGTCCTACTATGTGTGTCTGTGTGTGTATGTGAGTCTGTGTGTGTATGTGTGTGTGTGTGTGAGTCTGTGTGAGTGTGCGCATGTGATTTTTTTTCACCTGTGTGTGAGTGTATGTGCGTGTGTGTACATGGTTGTGTGTTTGTGCTTTGCTATGTGTGCCTGATTGCTGACTTTAACCTTTAGCATGCAGATGAGGCCGGGATGTTTTTGCCAGACCTGCTGAAAAAGGTCCAAAGCCGCTGCCATTCGATAGTACAGTATATTCACAACGACATTCACAAAAAAGCTAAACATTTTCTGTGGTTGGAACTGAGAGATTGCACCCGATAAACCACCCGTGAGTCGAACGAGTTGCCTCTGATCAGATCGGGAGCAGGAAATGAGACAGGCAGAGAAATTATGGCCACATCTCAAAAGAATATTTCAAAAGTTTTGTTGGCTCTTTGAAATCCATCCAAACAAACTGCCTTTGAAACGGTCCAAACTGAATCTGACAGGCTGGCACGGACGGGTGCAGTTTTTGGATGGCAATGTCACCTCTGCGCAGAAAGCATTTTCGTCACCTGCGATACATTTAGTTTGACACATTTTAGTTGCAGTTTGCTCATTCGACATCACAGCAACTTCAGTCAGGCCGTTTATTTAAAAGGCAAAGGCCGTCTGTCGCCAGCCACGGTTTTACCCCTCTTCTGTTACACATTAAACTTTTAAATTGATTTAAATAAATCCTCAGAATTAGGGTTTGTTGGCAGAAAGTATTGACTAAAATATATTTCACAGTTAATTGTTTTAAGCACAAATCCAACTGGTTTTGATACCAGAAGCAATGTATCCAGTAGGTCTGAAGGGGTTTGTGTGTAATATCAGGACCACTGTAATTTATTACATATCTATATTGTAGATATTCTACACATCTGGTTCGTACTATATGAAGTTCTTTGAACATGCTTCCATATACTAGCATATTAGTCTATTCACTGTAGCCTATTGTGGGTGTTGGATAATGACCTTGACCGGTATCCATTTTATTAAGACGAGAACCACTCAGCAGGAAGGGCGGCCATTTTGCGGCCAAATTTTGGGCAGCCCTGCACGAGAGATCCAGCAACCTTCTACCCAAACCTGCTAACCCAATGTTGTGGTCATGAGCCAATCTAAATAATCATTTTGAAATATAAAGTGCATATACAGTACAGGTTGGGAACAAAAAAAAAAGGACACACCACTGTAAAGTCACTTAATAGGGTGGTGGACAACCCTATCTGAATGTGCTGTGGGATAGAGTCTGTAATTCTGCAGGAGGGATGCCATCATGTCACTCTTCCAGAAGAAAGGTGATAAACCCATGCTTTGATGTTGGAAATTGGAAAAAGCTGTCTCAGGCTTTGTTCCAGAATGTTCCATAAATTCCTGATTGGGTTCATATCTGGTGACATTGGAAGATGTGCCATGGGTCTGAAACCCATCGGGGAGGTACTGGCACTCTGCATATGGGGGCACTGTCATGTTGAGAGACCCCACCCGCGCTAACATGGGCCGAAGATGATGACTCAGTCCCGTTCACATCTGGGTCAAATACGTCATTGTTCTGGATTCTAATCCTTTTCTGTGCTTAGTTGATCTTGCCTGGAGAAACTGACCCAACTAAGAGGACCAGAAGGTGCCATTTGCATTTTTTGAGAGTATTTCATAGGTTCCAAATCACCAGACAAGCTCAGTAAAGTGTAGAAAAGTATTGGAATACAAAACAATTACGTATTTCACCCAGGGCCGGTCCCATTATGCCATCAACCTTACCTTCCAAGGGTACGAGTGCACCAAAACCATGCCAGAAAAAGTGCCCGGCCACGTTACAGAATCATTTTAAATCACTGCTAATCCTTTTTTTGTGCTCCAGAAACACTGTTTCTGGAATAACTGAACATGGCTCGGTAGCTAAAGCCACAATCAGCAATTCGCACAAAATCCATACCTCCCGTGCGATGAGTCGCATATCTGAGCTCGGCGACTGAATGCCAACATTGCATACCGTGGCACTCTGTAACATCTATTCAGAGCACGAGGCTGCCGAACTGATGAATCACTGTTTAATGCAATAATACCGGGCAGGTTGCTGGCTTCCAAGAGTTATGACAACCAGCATACACAGCCCAACACTCTGTGAGTGAACGGCAATGCCAAGGAATGAGTAAACTGTCAGAAAGTTATTGATGTTTGAAAAATGAGCGCATTAGACGTGGACATGGACCAAGACACATAACGAGGGCTTGTGAGCGTGTGCAGTCTACGCCTGATGCATATTTCAAAGGTGAGATAAAGCAGAGAATGCTGGGAAAAGGTTATTAGAGCGTGAAAACATTCCTAGGATCCATACTGGGTGTGGTCTTGGAATACAGCACAGACACTGAAAAACACCTTTAATACATCACCGAACCTGACTAATACATTTGGCAGGGCTCTTAATGTTATTTCAGCAAGAAATAACTCGAGAGAAAATAATATTATGCTAAAATGTGGCCTCATTATTTCCCAAAAATATTTAAGCGATGCGTAAGCAATAGCAGTGTGAATGCTAATAAAAACACAATAAAAACGTGCGCTTGCACATACTCAAAACTCAATCCCCAGGGCAACCAAAGAATGATTACATTTTTTTTTTACATTCGCCTGAAACAAAAGCCACATCTTAAACCACAAATACACAACTGCTGAAATAGAGTTGACAATATTAATTTATTGAATATTGAACTGTGTGTCTGGTATGGGTAAAACCTACTGCTACTGCCTTGCTACTTCTTGGAATAGTAGTTAAAAAGATTTTTCAAGATTGTATGGCATATCCAGCTAATGTAAATTTGTAAGATGTGTGTTATGGATTGAGATCTGTCTAAGCAGGTGCCAGGTTTAGTAATTGGATTGTTAGGTAGATTTATTGGAGTCTTTCAGATTTGTTATGCCAAAATCTGGCCACTACTACACTGGTCCAGTGTTCTCTTTGTCCAGTTAATTATAATGAATCTGGCTCATATACATACACAGCTAAAACATGCACATAAAACACCCAAAGACAAGCCACTTTTCACAAATTATGTGAAATTAAGGCATTCTGTCTTTGGAGCTTAGTCACCTTATAAAACGGACAAACACAATAGGATTTCAGACATTCATTTCAGAGATAAAACTGAAGGGATTTTGACATTCTTAAAGGTAAAAAGTGCGAGCAAAATGTACTCCAACAGGACAATGTCCACCCCGTCATATCAAGGTGCGCATTTATAGATTTGCTTGTACTTTCCATATGTACATACAGTACAGTGGCCATTCGCTTTCGTCAGCTGTTGAAAGATCATGTTCGAAAAATAGAATGTTCCTGCCCTATCGTCGTGTAAGAGGATTAGGTACATGTTTAATGAGGAAAGAAATGTGGGATATTTCATGCATTTCACTCTCTCGCCAAAGGTGCTGATCTCGGTGCAGGGGAGTCAATTACCTGGAACTGAATGACCTCGGCTCCGTCTCCTTGGCAACGATGGAGCTGGCCGACAGGGGGGAGGAGCCTACTGCGTCTCACACAGTAATGAAGGACCAAGATAATGTCCATAAACAAAGACTATAACTACAAATTAGAGTCTTTGCACCAATATAATACAGGTTTAACCAAACTAAATGTTTCAAATGAACTATACAATGGAAGTTTGATAATAAATTGATAATTAAACTACAATGCTTGCTGTCGTAGGAACAAAAATTCAACACTAAACCTGCTTTTCAAAAATATTTTAAGGTCATGCGTTTGAAATGGAACTTTGTTCCAATCTAAAAGCAGTAATGGGTGTTACATGTCAAATGTCAACACTGTGAGCCCTGTGTTTACTGATATGCAGTGTGCTGTCTCTGCTGCTACCTCTGTTGTGTGATTCAGCCTTTTGGGCATTAAAGGTACACCAGACTTTAATAATGACCTGCCATTTTGACATGATCTTAATGATGGAGGGAAAGGCCTTCTCTTGAGAGCCATAATAGCACCGGTCACACTTAACAGTGCCAGGAGTCACTATGGCCTTTGACCTTTGACCCACCTCTATACAGGAGTACACTCTAGGGGGGTTCTGTCAGTCTCCTTCTGCCTCCTCGACGTCTCAATGTGTGATTGCGCAGGGATTTGTTCATCCGCGCCTCGCTGCTGAGACAGGAACACGCTCGCACTCGCGACTGAAGGCGCCGCGGGAAGCGCCACGCCCTCATTGGCACAGGTGCGAGCCAATCGTAGTGCGGCAGGTGTGCGGAGAGCGTCTCGCAGACAGGAGACTCCGTCGCGGCTCGGTCGCACCTGACAAGCCCATAAATACGGAGGCCGCGGAGCTGCATTAGCCTCGTCCAATGGGATCGGCCGCTCCCAGATTAACGTCCGCACCGCCGATTTTACAGCCCATCTCCACGGGGTGCAGCTTTTAATGCCATCTCTCAGCTTTACCCGTGAAATTTAACGAGCTTCATACAAATGTGAAACCTATAAATCTCCCTTTGGGGGATTTGATTTTTAATAGAACGGAGAGGGCTTGTGTTCACCGTTAATGTCCAGCGTGGCGTGTTATTGTCACTGTCATTTTTGCCCAATGCTGCGCTGAGCATCTCTGCAGAAAACCATTACCCAGCACACTGAGTGTTCAATAAAGATATTTCAAAATGTAATCGAAGAGCATAAATAAGTGCAAAGTAAGAACAGTGTGAAACGGTATCAGGTATAAAAATAAAATGTTCAAATAAAAAATCGTTTATTGCGTATTCTGTGCAATGCACTTTTTTTTAGATAATGTTTTGGGGCAGGTCCTTTGCATTACCGTAATAGAGCAGAAATTCTGCTGCAAAATCCTATCAAAGAGGCTAGCATTTTTCAGCATTTAAGAATCACATAAGTGGAATCTGTGCCAGTATAAAACACATCTTCCCTGATTACAGTTGCATTACATTTTTTTAGCTGATGCTTTTATCCAGAGCAACTTACAGCTGATTAGATGAAATAGGGAAATCCTGTCCAATCCACTGGAGCAATGTGGCGTTAGCTTAGCCTTGATCAAAGGCCCAACAGCTGTACTGATTTTATTGTGGCTACATTGAAGCTTGAATCACCAAACTTCCAGGTTCCAATCAAGCGCCTTAGCCACTGAGGTTTGGTTATTTGCATTGAACAGAGGCGATCCAAGTTTGCTGTCAATCAGTTTTTACCAAGGTCATTGTTTGTTGTGTGATATATTTGCTTATTTTTTTTATACGAAGGTTGGTGGCCACATGTTTGCCATGGAGGTAAAAAAAAAAAGCTCCTCACACTCTCGTCTCCACGTGCCGCCATTGTTCTCCATCCGCGGTACGTTTTATACGTTACTCATTACATCGATTTCCTGTAATGGCGCACATTTGCTGACATTTGTGGAGCCGCAGTGGGAGGAGGCCGAAATGCCACAGCTTGACCCGAGAGGGCCCGGCGGGATAGGGGGGGTCGGCAGGGGGGGTCAGGGGCTTTACCTGGCCTCCTGGGTTTGAGGAATAACTCTAATGGAAAAGCCAGGGCATGCTCCCCCACCCAAAACTAGGTGCACTTTGTTTTGCGGAGGTAGATAACACACTGGAACAGGGCCTTAACAGATACCAGACTATGGGGCCCGTCCACACACTGGAACAGAGCCTTACCAGATAACAGACCATGGGGCCCATCCACATGTTAGAAAAGTGCTTTAACAGATACCAGACCATGGGGCCCATCCACACACTGGAACAGAGCCTTAACAGATACCAGACCATGGGGCCCATCCACACACTGGAACAGGGCCTTAACAGATAACAGACCATGGGGCCCATCCACATGTTAGAAAAGTGCTTTAACAGATACCAGACCATGGGGCCCATCCACACACTTGAACAGGGCCTTAACAGATAACAGACCCTGAAGCACACCATACAGTGGAACAGAGCTTTAACACATGCCAGACCATGGGGCCCATCCACACACTGGAACTATGATTTAACAGATACCAGACCATGATACCCATCCACACACTGGAACAGTGATTTAACATATACTAGACCATGGGGCCCATCCACACACTGGAACACCCTGCTTAATCAGGATGGGATAAAAAAATTAAAAAAAAACAGGCACACGCACCACCTTGGCCAAGGTAATACTTTCTGTTCAACACCAGGATCGTAAACTGAAGGAAAAAGTTTAATGATTACATTTTACTGTGATCCTGTTGGAATAATACTCCTGTAATTGTCCACATTCCCATTTTAGAATCAGGAAAAATCATTGGAAAAAACAGGGGTGGAATATGTCTGTCTTTATAAGAGATTTAAGATACTAGGCTTACACAGAGAAATTCAACACTAATGTTCACTGGGAAGCAGCACCAGGCATGGCTCTGCCATTTGGTGGCTCTTGAGAAAGTAAAGTTTGCAAAAGACATAACATTGATATATACAGAAGATTAATTTTAAGTACTGTACATTGCCTGCATTTCATTCCTTTAAAGTACAGCCATTAATCTTGAAATATTGAATGAATTCTCTACGTAATTATCTCCTCTGCTATTTATGTTCGTCTGTGATTGTTTGTACTTTCCAAAACAGCTTAATTCTGTTTCTTCAACCATGTCCCCTCAAGTGGATTTTGAAGGCCTCCATAATTAATGATCCCCTATTTCCAGAGCATGCAGCTCATTGTCTCTCATTAATCATGCTATTTTGCCAGATTGACATGTTTTCAACACAACTGGGTTGTACATAACCTATTCTATATGGTGTGACGGCTTGGTTATTATTGTACTTGAAGATATTTAGGTTTGCTGTAGCTGAAATCTGTGATGAATTGCACATGTGCATTGTAGACTTGCCCCTCAATCCAAAACGTTGGTTGTGTGCAAGCGTTTTTCTTTAAGGCTTCTGTGAAACTGTTAGCAGTATCGTTCCACAGTCCCTAGACTTTTAATAATTCTATTTTAATATTATTTATTATCTATTATTTAAGTTTGAAAGCCTGGAACATGGTGTTACCACAGCAGCACTGATACTTGGTTCATAATTGCAGGATGGGAGAAATCAAAGAAATCTGAGATTTACCCTTTTAAGAGGTAATTAAAATGTGGGGGAAAAGATTTGCAAAAATAATATATGCTTTAATACGGTCTAGTGCAGTAAACTATCCATTTTGTAGGTTGTCATCATTGTAATGCCACATATGCTGATATTTGCTAAGGATCACATTTTATTGTATCTTTGTAGCATTTCTGTTTTCTATTTTTTCTACAGGCCTCAAAATCCCTGGACAATATATTTCTGAGGAATTGTCACAAACAACCTTCAGGCAGAGCAAGTACTCCCTAGCCATACCAGAGGCAGTCATTGTCACTGAAATTTGATAAATTCGACAATAACATGTATTCGCTCGGACTTGTCTGCTGACCCAGGCCTCGGTGCTAGAAGGCAGCCCTGGAACTGATGGTCTCCTCGGTTTAACAGGCAACAAGCCGCCTCCTGAACCTGAAGATGCCTCTCCTCGTGTCAAGATTCATTTCTCGAACGTCAGCAGGAGAACTGGAGAACTCTCCCGTCGCAGAATAAATAAAGGGTTTCGTGGAACTCCTGAAAAAGCAAAAATCCGGCAGTCGTTCCTCCCCCACGACGTTAGCCTGCCCTGAAGGAAGTCGGTCCAAACGCTTTTAAAGCCATCGTTACGATCCAGTGGGGACCGAAACTCTCAACCTTGCAGTCTGAGGGCTTGAACCCCAGCCAAAAGGTAGTTGTAAAAGGATATATTATCATTGTTAAAACTGGAGAAAAGTTGGAAAAAATCATAATATAGCTGGCTGAACTAAATCTTTTCAGCAGACAATGCTACAACTGCTATTCTCCATCATCATTCCACCATTTATTCCTACTTTATAAAATGAATTTGAACTGGCGCTCAGTGCAGTACCTGCAGCTGGAAAGAGAACAGTTAGGGGAAAGCTGCCATTTTAGGGCCTATTAAAGTAGCAGCTTCCCATTAGCAGCAGTTTCATAGGGACATGGCTGATCAAACAGCTGTATTAACACTTTTTAATGAACACAACGGCCAGTTCAATATAAGCGCAAATGTACGCAATGGTCGAATGTATCTACATTACATTACATTAACTTTCATTATGCAGACGATCTTATCCAGAGTGAGCTGCAATGCAAGAGGAACTAATAAGCATACAACGTTTCCCCCTGCGTTATACGACCCATAGCACCAGACCTGACTAACAACATTCCCAGAACAGTGAGTAGCCTATAGATTCACTTCGCTACAGCACAAAAGCAAGGTACCTATGTATGCCAGCCAAGAACCCTGATATAATGACATCATGCAGAAAAAGGCTGTCCAGCCCTGTTGCTGGAGATCTACCCTCCTGTAGGATATCACTCAAACCCTAACAAAGCACACCTTATTCAACAGCCAGAGATCTCATTGTGCTGCTAATTAGGAGAAGGTGTGGCAAATTAAGGATGAAATGTAAAACTACTGTACAGGATGGACTGAGACATCCCGCACCTTAATGCAAGTCTTAGCTAAGTAGTTTGCGGGGAGGCAATGGGATAAGAATCAATCTTGATGCAGAAGTGTACACCCTGCTGAAAAAAAAACAGTTCAAGCTAAGCTTTGAAACAGCTGGTAGCTGGTCCAGCTCCACACTCAACATGGTTTGACCAGCTGTTTGACCAACATGTTTAGAAACAGCTGGTAGCTGGACATTTCAAGCTGGTCGTAGCTGGATTTGTTAGAAGATGGTCAGTGGATTCAGGTAAAATGAAGAGAACAACATGACATTATTGGCATTTGGCCGACGCTCTTATCCAGAGTGATGTAGGGCAGATTAGACTAAGCAGGAGACAATCCTCCCCTGGAGAAATGTAGGGTTAAGGGCCTTTCTCAAGGGCCCAACTGCTGTGTGGATCTTACGGTGGCTACACTGGGATTAGAACCACTGACCTTCCGTGTCCCAGTCATTTACCTTAACCACTACGCTACAGACAGGCTGCTTGTCCTGTCCGTGGACACAATGCAGGACAAACAGAAGAAACTCACCTGTTTTCTTGGATCTGAAACGGTTACTGATATTAAGGTGATGAAAAGAACCCAGCAGACCCTGCGGCTCTCCAGGCCCAGAAGTGAGGACCACTGGTCTAAACAGACCTGAAGGTTGATTGAGGAACTTTTTTTTTTGTGACCTGAGAAAACTCGGTAGAGGGTCCTTCAAAGATGGCAGAAAATGGCTGGACTTCCCCCTGATGAAAGCACGTCTCGTGGAAACAGGCCTTACAGGAACATGTGCATTTACGTTAGCGCCAATTTTAAAGAAACCCCGAACTTGAGCGACTGTGGAAAATATTACCACGTTATGAATTTTGATACCTCAAAATTGATGCACAAAATCTGAAAGATAATAAATCAAATATATTATTTTTTATAAAGTTCTAAGAGTGATGGAATAGGTAGTACAGAAAGACTTCCCCCTACACCCACCCCTAAATTCAGCTTTTCAGATGTCCTCCTTTACTGGAGGTTTGCCATAACCACAGCTGGTTCACATGCAATCAGAGTTGGGGTAAAATGGGAGCAATATCTGTGTCTCATGTAATTTATCTGTTTATTTGAGCCTGTCACTGTTCAAAGCTCATCCTATAGGCCTAAGGCAGGCCTTTCGACAGTCAGGTCAGTGGTTAATTGGCATTACCATAACGTCTGGAGCATAGATCAGTGCAAAGACATTGTGTTGTTGATATGTGCACCTGGTAAGATTAAGTGAAAATAAAAAAGTCTAAAGGAACCAGAACATGTAGAGAACACGAGAAAACGAACAACGTCCTGTATGTCAACGTAATGAAGGTCATTGGTATGATTATGCTTTAATAACTACATCAGTAGTTTCTCATGGGCTTACTACAATCAGCTGCTGATAGTGTTAGGTTGATGTAGGTTGTCTTTTTGTCAGACAATGTTGAAGGAGCCTGTGAAAAAAACTTTTTCCAGGTTATGTGGCTGATCAATCACTAAGGTGAATATATAGAGTTTCATGGCTTGTTTGATTCAGGGACGGAATGATCCAGAGAGATATATTGTACCTGCCTCTCTACTTTTATGTTCTTGTTCTGTTAAGTCGTTCAAGTTCTGCCCTCCTCGAGGACCATGGGAAGTGTTCTACCCAGTGTTTGGACGTAGGTCAGATCCACACCAGACTTGCAGCTTTTAAGTTGGATTAAAATGTACAGAATTAAGAAGCAGTTTCTAAAGCTAGACGTATATTAACTAGCAACAGTCTTCCTCTTCTGGCTCACACTGCTAGTGCTGCCTGGGCCCGACAGAGTAGTCCAGTCAGTAAGACAAACAGGCTGGACCCTATAGAGTGGCTCAGTCAGTAAAAACCAGCAAGCTGCAAGCAGGGTGGAATCATCTTCAGTCGCTGTGTGTCTTGTGTGTGTGCGTGTGTGGGTGGCATACTGGGAAAATGAAGAACACAATTAGTGATTCAGAATTGGGGATGGTTTAAATTCCTGTCCCTGCAGTATATTCAGCACTGCTCCGTCCTGCTCAATTAGCAGAACACAATCAAGCATAATATTACTGCAAGACGGTGGCCTGATTCTTGATTCAGCTGCTATCCTATTCATGATTGTATCAGAATAGTACCCTGGCTCACATTAAAAACGCTCCATCGCCGTCACAATTTACGAGAAATAGATGATGAACATATTAGGATTAATAAAGATGACGGTTAGTGATAGACATCCAGACACTCGGATATGTGTCCTCAGTGTTAGGGAAGACGCGTAACACGTTTTTTATTTATTTACCCATCCGAGATTTACCGTGAAGGAAAAGGGAACGGATTCAAAGGTTTTATTAAAGCATTATGTCCGCGTGTTGTCACAGATGTGGGGTAGCTTTGCGCCGGACCGAGAATGTTTTTAAAGGAGCCATTAAATCATCTCATTCTTCTCCTAGGAAAAATAGACTTGAGCCGCCCGGCACTTCTCAGCAAGGGGAAGACCCGTGATGGCGAGGTGTGGACACGTAGACCGGGACGGGGAGCAGAAACAGAGCATGCACTGTTCACCCCGTCGTTGAAGACGGACTCACAGACGTTTCTGTCACGGGACGGCTGTACGGACAGGGGCGGGGGGCGGGGGGCGGGGAGCGGTGACGGTGGTCGGTGGGGTTGATCGAAAAAACACGAGCTCTACGCGGCGCTGTGCGGTGTGTTCTCACAGAGTACATTAAACACGAAACCGTGCTGGCGGGACCAGGAGTGCTGGAACGGGGGCTGGTGGCTCTGACTCTCGTGCCAGGAAGCTTGGGGAGATCTCATAATTAATCCCGAGTCGCCCCTGCCCGTCCGCTCCAAGCCTTTAAAGACAAGCTGAAATGAAAATTCCCTTTTTCCTTAATTTAGTCAATTCTTCATAACCTCTTCAAGTGTATATTACATAAAAGTATTACAATTGTAATACCTGTGTATTTTCCACAACAAAGCTTTTTTCCATCCACTTCCTGGAAAAAGATAACATTTTAGGTCATCATGTATGTGTATGTTGTGCATGTCGATCAGATTTCTGTCCATTTTCCATTTCCCCTACAATCAATAGCCTAGCCTTTGCACGTGCTAGTTAGACATGAGACCTTTCTGCACATTTTAAAGAAAGATTGCTTTTTATTTTCATTTTTTACTGTTTATAAATTATAAAAAAGGAAAAGGGCCCTATGGGCTTCAATGAATCCGGTAAGTATAATTCCAGGGCTGAACATTTTATTATTGAAGTAACTCCATGCTTTATAAAGTATCCAACTGCTGTGGCTGTTCTATCTGGTGTTAACAACCATGGGTTTGTCTAAGCAGTTGTCCAATGATTTCAGAATGAAGATGATTTATTTCCACCAAAAAGGAGAAGGCTACAAAAACTCATTGTTTCAAACTACCTATTTTCACTGTCAGAAACATTATTAGAAAATGGAAGATAAATGGAACAGCTGAAGTCAAGGCTCAAGATTTCAGATAGAATGTCCCGAGACCTGGTGAGAAATGCACAGAAGAAACCACACATCACTGCAAAAGAGTAGCAAACACAGGACTAGCTGTTCACAGGACAACAATACACAACAAAGACCTGCACGACCTCAAAAATTAAGCATCTGAAGTAAGCAGAAGAAAACATTGAGAAGCCTGAAGCCTTTTGGAACAATGTGTTTTGGACTGAGAAAACCAAAATGGAACTTTTGGCCACCACCAAAGGAGGTATGTGTGCAGAAAAAAGGGTGAAGCCTTTATAGAGGTGGATCCATTATGTTTTGGGGCTGTGTGGCAGCTGGGGGCACAGGAAATATTGTGCGGGTGGAAGAAAGAATGGATTCCACCAAGTATCAAGAAATTCTAGAGGCTAATGTTTGAAGGTCAGTCCAGACATTGAAGTTGAAGAGAGGTTGGGCATTTCAGCAAGACAATGATCCAAAGCATATCTCAAAATCAACCATGAAGTACCTCCAGGAAAGACAGATTAAGGAATTGTCACCACGATCCCCAGATTTGAATAATATTATCATATTTAACTTTGTACCATTTAGAAGTCAGGTTCGCTTCTGTTCACTTCAATATTCATTGTAAAAGGCATTTTGACCAGGGGTGGCCTAATTTTTGTCAGGGTCTTAGTAAACCCTTTAGGGTTTAGGGTCCCGGAAACGACACCCGGTGGTTGCAGCGAGCTGCGCGGCCCCCTGATGTTCCTCTGTGGTGACCTCTCTCTCTATCTCTATCTCTCTCTCTCTCTCTCTCTCCGAGGCCACAGCGGCCGAGCTGCGGTGGCGAGAGGGCCAGAGGAAGCTCGCTTCACGCCCGTTTTCACAAACGGAGCCCGAAAGAGACTCCCCGGCCTTGCTCTTCACGCCTCTTTCTCTCCCTCGCTGAAGGACGTATCTGGAAACGCTCTCGATCTTGAAGGCTGAGAGGATAAAAAGCTGCGGTCGAGGTCACTGATGTCCTAACAGGCCCGGGAGAGGGAAGGGGCAGGGGCCTAACACCAAACAAGGAGAATGCAGAAACAGCTCAATGGGGCTAAAAACTACATCTGCATTTATTGTGCCTCAGTCAAGCATGGAGGCCGATTTCTTCCCATAATGCAACAGTCAGTCTCCACTCTCTTCCATTGTGAGTCATATCACCGTTTTGAATACATGTATAAGAACACAATAAACAAATAGCCTTTGCTGTAAATCACAGCTTTGAGCAAACAGCAAAGTCCCTGATAGTTTCCTAATTTTAGCATCCAGGCCTGGAGGACTGCAGTGTCTGTTGGTTTTCAGTATGTTTCAGACACAAGCGATTCAAGTTGATTGGCTAAAGGCTACACGCCTCATTCTGAAGGCTGACAAGTGAAAGGAAACCACAAATACCTGCAGAGACCAGAGTTTGACATCCCTATTTTAAAATAGTACTGTATAAATTCTATCCATATTATGACCCATATTATGACCTTTACATCAATACATTTCCAAGCGAGGACAGATGTTCTTCATTTTTCAATAAAATGCAGAAATATAAAACATTTTCAGGACTCAACTTTATCGATTTCAGTGTTACATTTGTTTTAATAATATATTGTGTTTAATGTGTTTTTTTGGATCATATCAACATCCAAGCTGAAGGCTAAGTTGTGTTAATGCCAGCTTTTTGTCAGTAAAAATCTAATTTGTTATATAATATAATACTTTAAATAAATTTGACCTTGTATGCACAACTTCTGATCATTCTTGGACACTGTGGAATACAGGCTGAATGCAAGCCCAAGTCTGCACTGGTGAGAAATTGAGAAAGTCACATAATTATGGTTTACTGATGAATTATGAGGCTAAAAAATGTTACCGCCACAAGGTAGAACTTTATGAGGTCATTAATTGAGAAAGAAAACTTTGCATATGACCAGAGGGGTGTGTAGGTTTCAGTGATTTAAACCAGATGATTTTCTTTGACCCTCTCAAACAGAAGTGGACTAAGTTCAGGCTAACTCTCCAAACATATAGGGCCCTCCGGCTATCCAGCTAGATCCGTATCAGGGAAACAGTTTATCTTCATTTAATGTCATTAATCAAACTAATCAAAACATGCTCTTATCCACAAGAATTTTCTGTAACAAATGAGGCCTTCACAAAAGGTTCTTGGGCCAGATTGAATCTAATCCCACCGTTCTTTGTCCTTAAACTTGAGTTACAGAAGCTGAACAAGAGATGAGATAGCTAGGCCCCTGTTATTCGATCTTGAATGAAGTGGCCCCCCACCTATTCAGGGGACCTTCTGACAGATTGAAGAAGAGATGGGTATGTCTGCCCATCATTAAAAATAAAACTGTTTGCACAACCCCACATGAACATTTCATACATGGCGTGTGCAAATACATGACGAGATGTGGAGAACTTGAGACAGCTTCATCTTACCGGTTCCATGGATTCCTATGGGAGCTGCTCAATGGCAGGAGAAGCCAGTTCATGGAGGCGGCCATGTTTGACTATGGGGCTTTGGGCACCAGAGCATGCACACTGGGGCTGTTTTTGCCACCAGAGCATGTGACCTGGGTACCAAAAGGGGAAGGGATGAATAGGAATGATAAACAAAATAAAGAAAATCAGTCCCTTTAGAGTAATTAGTTCAGTGTTAGTACCTTCCACAGTACTGTAAATTCACCGAAGTTGTAGTTTTGAATGGACTTCAATGGGGGAATTAGCTTTTGGCACCAGAGGCTTAACAGGCTGCAATACCTCTGGTGACCACTGGAGCTTGTGATCTTCTTGGGGAATGTCAATCCCTGGTCCCTTGGTGTGCACACAGGCCATGAGTGTCTAACCAGACAGGGCGCTGGTGCATGATGAGACATAGACGTTTAACCACCAGAAATCCCTCCCAATTTCAGGCCGGTTATGTGCCCCCTACAATTTTTAATTACAATTTTGTCAGAAGGTGCATTATGACTTGAAAACCACTGCTTGTGCTCGAAGTACGTGAAGTCTGCTGGAACTGTGCCTTAACAAGATGAGCCACCCAGACACCCATAGGTCACATTTTCATCTCCTCCGGTCCAGTCAGAGTGTGGAAAGAGTTGCTCCTATCGGTGTGGAATGTATGTGTCTATGCCATGTTTAATGTATTTGCTGAATAATAGCCAACTGGTATCGATATCAATGTTCATTAAAAAGGATAATAAAAAATGATCACAGCTAACTTATAGCCTAATGTCGCCGCGCTATTCTCAAGTCCATGATGAAACCGCAATTTCCGAGCTGTTCTGTGAAGCAGAAGGGAGGGGAAAAAAAACGGATTTTTACCAGCTCATTTTCTAAGATGATGCAAGCCCCGAATATTAAACAGAGACGGGTTGGTGTAGAATTAAACTAATACATTACATCAAGTGTTTCTGTTGGACCCCGCGGCAGTGACTGCTGTTGTAGCTATTTAGCATTCTGGGTTGTGTGGTTATGTGCTGCTGGTTATTATGATGTGGTTGGATCAGCATGTTTTGTAATAACGACATGCACCTTATAAGGTATATAAATGTTAAGTATTTTAACTTTTTTGTGATAATAACTTTTATATCTCAAATAAACAAGTGTACTGACTTGTCATTCTTTTAATCATGCATCACTTCTAGTTTCTGACATGCCATACATTTGCTGACTTGATATGCAGTATATAGACCATGTTAACTAGACCTGATCATGGCTATGGATAACTGATTTTTTACCTCATCTCACCTGCGTTCTGCAGTGGTTCAATAACCTTCACTGTGCCCTTATTGCAAGTCCCTTTGGAAGAAAGAATCTGCCAAATAAATGTCATGTAATATAATGTTGTGAAGGATCAAAACCTGTTGCAGTGAAAATATTTTCTAAATTATTATTAATTTATTGGTATTCACATTATTCTCTTTATTGAATGTCCCTTTTAGTGTAGGTTTCAGCATACACTCTTAGAAAAGGGTTATTTGGCTTGAATCCACCCATTTTAGTATTTTAGTCTAATATTGAGATGTAAAATCACTTTTTTGCTAAATAAGACAAAAACATTGCCAATGAAGTAAGACAGTTTGAATCATATCTAGATTTATTAATAGAATAAGAAAATTTCAGAGGAGTAGCTTTTCACATTATTCCTCATAAATTTCAGCAACCAGCAAATTCATAATATTGCATACAAAATCTATAACTATAACACCTGCTCACTTTTATTGTTCAGTTAAGGACTGGCATAAATGATTTGACTGAACAAAATGTCTCTCAGAAATTGGTTACATCAAGAGTAATCAATATCCACAGGCCTGGCTGGGAGAAGGGATGTCCACAGCACTTAATGAGAGCTTTGGGATTTACCTTCAGCACATAATTAATCCAGTCATTATCCAAAATGTTCTCTGGAACGTCAACAGGAAAACTGCTAGTACTGGAGTACAACAGCATTTATACACAAAGAAATGCTATTGCACATTTATATTTGTGATAGAATAATCATGATATTAACGAATTCATGTTTATAGCACTTTCATACATTTCAGATCAAAATGTGACAAACAGAATTGGATACAAAAACAGGATTTTAAATGGCCCACAAACGTGTAAGACCCCAAAGAAAATTTTATTTATAGGTATAATAAACTCATAAAAATGTGGAACCCAGGCCCAATATGTTGTATAATTTGTATATATAACATAACATAACATTTGTAGACTACAAAGCTTGGATATGTGGGCCCCGTTATGTTATATAAGCAGTTCTATGTTGTTTTGGTGCTTTTTTCCAAGAGAAGGACAAAAACTATCAAAAGTTCACGAGCAGGGGTCTTTGGTGCATCCACGCACAATGCCATACCCTTAAAGCACTGTCAAGTGGCATTAGGATTTTAGTCCTCTCGTTGCTGTTGTTATTCGCACCCGTGAAGCAGGTGACCCCGCCCAGCCCCCACCCCTAACCCCCAACACCCCCTCTGCCCCCCCTGGTCGCCCCCGGCATCAAAGGCTCCCGTTCAGCAGAAGACGGAAAAAATACGAAAATGTTGTGAAAATTCTCTGCGATGCGTTTGGTTCAGTGGGCGCGGTGCCGGTGACACACTTCCCCAGCAGTTTGCTGCAGGCCCCTGGTTCAGCCAATCACAGCTTCAGCCTCCGGTCGGGTCACCTGTCAGAGTCCATTAAGTGTGTTCCCGCCACGGCGACAGAGGACGACGTTTTCGTGTGAATTCCGTTTTTCTCCGTTTCTGCGACTCTCGGTTTTTTTTGCAGCAGATTAGAGGTGACAAGCGGGGCTTTCCTGGGGTTTGGAGTGTATGGTGCAGAGGATGCGGAGAAGGTGTTAATTGCATGCGGTGGGTGAGACATAACAGAAACAGTGGCTTACTTGCAGTGTACATCACACTCCCACAGGATGCAGGGCTTAAGAGGTTCAAAAGCTGCCGGAAAATCCACTCAGCTTGGGAGGTGACAAACTCAGAAAACCTCCTACCCATCCCCCCATTTTATTGTTCTATTTTCAAAAACATTATGTATTATATATGTGCCCATTGCAGGGTTAAGCCTTGGATTAACTGTAAAACTTTATCAAACAAACATGGAAAAGTGATGTTGTGTGAAATACATCTAAGTACAGTTCTATGCAAATGTCTTCTGTAAAGTAAATATGGTTTCAAAAATAGTTAAATATCTAAATATTTACTAACAGTTAAAAACTAAATCAAATGGGGTGTCTTTTGAGCAGTTCAAATCCGGCCACCCAGCATTTGCTGAATGTCTTTCTGACTCCCATTCTTCTCTCTGTACTGTCCAATAAAGCTGAAAAAGCCCCCCAAAAAAATCTATTAGGTTGTTCCAAACCTATTGGAGAACTTTCCACAGTTAATCTGCAGACTTTGGCTCTCTTGCCATCAAGTTATTATCTGAAAAGTGGTCTAGTAATTAACGCTATTTTATTTAATGAAAAAATAATTTATCTGTAACACTTAATGTTTTTGGGAAATTTATGTTTGGAAAGCTCAAATGTGCTCTTTTCTACTGAAACACTAATGCAGAAAATAAACATCTGAGACTAAGATGTCAGCACATGACATACAGTCAATCATTTTACAGTTCAGATCATCACCCACGATATCAGAGGGCTGTCAGTCTTAGTTTCTGAGTTTGAAGCAAACATACACTGCCATGTTCAGTTGAGCATGGTGAATATTTTCAGTGGGGACGGCAACAGGTCCCACTCTTACAAAAATCATCATAAATATCATTATTCCAGCCTCATATTAATCAAAAATATGTCTTGACAAGCCTTGAAAATGAGACATAATTGTAATGTAAGAATTACACCCTGCTGCCCTGTATGGAAATAATAACAGAAATTTTGTAATGAATACTAAATAACAGTTGTCTGTTATACTGTATGAATGTTCAAGAAACAAATGGAAACAGTCCTTTTAGTCCATGGAAATGGTTGGGAAATATCACGGCACTCAGCTGATGTTAGAATCATAATTTATATGAAGAATGGAGAATGATGACAGTATAATAACAAAACCCAGGAATCTCCTAGAGTGGCCTTGGGAGAGGCGAAATGAACTCAAGACTCAAAAAAAGAGATCTGACCACACAGATCTGAAATAAATTACATTTACATTAATCATTAGAAAAGATAAATCTACAGTACTGTATGTTTTCTATAACTGCTGTCCAATATAATCAGATATCAAAGCACATTCATGTTCAGTAGTGTGTGGGTGGGTATAAACTATAAGATTTTTCTTTCACTCTTTATTTTATGTTAATCATTCTTTTTTGTGATGGGGTTACATTAATGTTAGTCTTTTTTGTGATAGGCTGCTGAACTGCACTGAGAGAAATTTTTTTTGTCGACTTTCTGAAAGGTGTGTACGTGCTTACTAATGACCTGCCAGCTACATGTGAGTTCTGTTACAAACAGCTTATATTTACAAAAGTGCTGAAATACAAAAGGTACTGGTTTTTATGCTTTAGTCTTGATTTAAGAGCTCCATTCGGTCTGTTCAGTGCACTGCAGTAGTCTGTTGATAATGAGCATTTAACTGAAAGAAAAATGCATAAATCACATTCATTTAACATTTAATTTAATTAATTCCTAAATAGTGTTTTGTTATTCACTTTGTGATTTAAATATAAATAGCTAAGTGGTTAAGGTACATGACTGGGACATGCAAGGTCAGTGGTTCGATCCCCGGTGTAACCACAATAAGATCCGCACAGCTGTTGGGCCCTTGAGCAAGGCCCTTAACCCTGCATTGCTCCAGAGGAGGATTGTCTCCTGGTTAGTCTAATCAACTGTATGTCGTTCTGGATAAGAGCGTCTGCCAAATGCTATTAATGTAATGTAATTTAATGTTTTCTTTACATAGTTTTATGCCAGCAAGTGCTCACCAGATGCTCTTATCCAGAGTGACATTCTTTTAATAAACAATCTTTATACAGCTGGAAATGTACTGAAGTGATCATAGGAATCAAATCAAGCCCTGTTCCTTAACTATACCACCAAGCAATAAGTAAATTGTCATTGGCAGCATACATGCACGTACTGTACATATTAACTCTGCCTTAATGTGCTTTTCTATTTAAAATAAATATAAAATAATAAATCATTATTGTCAGTGCTTTAAAGTAAAATTAGCCTGGAGGGGGTGGTGCTTTATGACTGTACATAAACTTGGGCCATCACAAAGACACTGACTGTTTACAGTAAGTATACATCTTATAGCTGCGGCCCGGCATAGCTGTATAATTTTTGGCATGAAAGGATATAATATTTTCTCGCAGGGCTTATGGAGGCTCCTAATTTAATGATCCTCTTTCCTTCCTGTTTTACGTTTCGGTTGGTGAAGTCATCTTTCCATTAAAACATCTCTGTGGCAATCATTTTCAAACATCCACACATTCTGTTTTGTTAAGGTGAAGGGTCAAAGATATTTTCCCAAAGTGAGAGGCAGCCGTAAACATGCAGATATTTCCTCCAGACGGGCGCAGGCAAGGTGCTGATGCTCCTGTCCTGGGCTCAGGAAACACATTGCTGGGGGGATGGGTTGGGTTGACTCGGGGAGGGCAGGGCTTTGGGGTGGAGGGGGGCAGGGTGGGGATTGGCACTCACCCTGGGAAAGACGTGGCTCTCCCAGCCCCGGCCGGCTCCCACTGGCACCAAAACAGCCCCAGACGCTCAACGCACACTGTGCACCCCCCCCCCCCCCAACCCCCCCGCTGAGACACATACCACAGCCAGAGAAAGGGGGGTCAAAGGTCACGCATACACCAATAACCACCCGCGAGTGCTGCTCTCGGCGCCTGCAGCCAAAAAGTGAGAGGTGTGGATACAGTCGATTGTTTACGGCCTTCCACGAGTCTGGTAATCCGTGACAAAGACCGTCGCGCTGCCGTCAAAATTGGAGGTTCAGTTTTAAAAGTTCTGTTGCCTAATAACAGGCAAACAGAGGTTTGGTGTCCAGGTGGTCTTACGGCTCAACAGCAGAGACTGCTATAATTGTACTACACTTTGTTGACATCCTGTTTGGAGTTTTCTAGCTTTTAAAAATGAAAAATGTCCACATTTTGACAGTGGAAACCCACCCCACGTCTCATCTCCTTATCTGATATGAATGGATGTCATTACATTACATTACATTATATTAATGCCATTTGGCAGACGCTCTTATCCAGAAGGACGTACAACAAAGTGCATACCCATAACCAGGGATAAGTGCGCTGAAAGACCCTAGAGGGAAGTACAATTTCAACTGCTACCTACACAACAAAGATAAGGACCAGGGCCTATTAGATTTTTTATTTTTTTATTTTTTTAACAAACAAACAAACAAACAAACAAACAAACAAACAAACAAACAACTCAAAAGTATGACCAAACCCCTTAACTAGCCAAACACTGCTTACCTAACCAAACTTAAATTACTGATGCACAAAAAAGTAAATCACAGAAAGACAACAATTAAGGTTCACAGGGAGGTAAGGAGGGATGGGGAGAGGTGCTGCTTGAAGAGGTGCGTCTTCAGTTTGCGCTTGAAGGTGGGAAGAGATTCTACAGTTTTGACCTCAACGGGGAGTTCGTTCCACCACCGTGGAGCCAGAACAGACAGTAGTCGTGAGCGTGAGGTGGAAGTTCGGAGAGGGGGAGGTGCCAAGCGGCCTGTGGAGGCTGAACGAAGAGGTCTGGCAGGGGTGTAGGGTCTGATGATTTTTTGTAGGTAAGCTGGGGAAGCACCAGTGTAAGCTGGGGTAGCACCAGTGTTTTGAATATGTCATATAGTCACAGTTAATTACTGCACAATCTTCACTCCCCATATCCCTTCAGTGTTGTACCAACCATTACTCTGACTGCATCCTATGTTCCGTGGAATGCTGCAGCTAAGGGAACCAACCGTTATTGAGTATTTCTGTTTTACGGGTTGTTTTGCAGCCCGTAGCCGCGGGAAAAACGCCCCTCCGATTCGCTCGGTCATATTGACGTATCTGGGCTGACATGGCCGGGGATGTGATAAGTTCAGAAGAGACGCGGGTTTCCCTTTAGCACTCGCCCCTCTCGTAACGGACTGTCTGACCTTGTCCGGGTAATTCCCACTGGCATCACACAGCCCGTCAAACAGAGAACACACACACACAAGTTTGAAGATAAAGATTTTCTCTATTTTTATTTATTTTTTCTCTCCTCTGTTTTTTGGAGAGTTTAATGTCTGTCTCTTGCTATGGTCATTATGCCATCTATTCGCCAAAGTCAGTGTCAGTTATTCGCTCAAAGATCTGGAATGTGTGGAGAACGGGACTCAGGTGTTTTTATGTGCCTTCTTTAAAAAAGGATAAACTTAGGAATGTTTCTTTCTTTAGCTTTTTTGTAATGAAATTTACTGTGCTTTGTGTGTGTATAAATGGTACAAAGTGGCTGGCAGTATGTGTATTGTTCAATGAGGAATAAACAAATGCAATTTTGGAAAATTTGACTGCTCTGTTGTACTTGGCTGATACTCGTTTTTGATTTATTTCTATTTTGTATTTTTTTTTTTTCGGATTACATTTTAACATGCAAATCATACTCCCCAGACCTTTATATTAAAAGAAGGCCAAAGATTGTGTCTGGATAAAGAACACCCATGAAGTTAAGAATCCATACTGCATATGGACCTGAAGTTTAACAGGGTGACAGAACACACACCAGTGAATTTTTTGCATTTTTGCTTTAAAGTTCATAGCAACATTAAAAAGGCATTGCATAATTTGGCTTTTTAAAATTGTAAAGGAATCAAATGGTGAGGCATTACAGACAGTCCTTTCATCTCATATGGAGGGTTTTCAAATAATCTGTACAGATGTTTGCCATAAAAAGCACATTTAGATCTCATTATCAACCCAAAATCTGTTAATTGTTAAGCTTTATTTTCAGTTCGTAAACTTGCTAAGTCTCAGGGGCATTGTTCGTGTTAAATTTCCTTGCTCCGTATTAAATCTGACCGCAACGATTCATTTCAGCCAGAATTCAAGATGACCTTTAGTCTGCCGGAACACACGCCATCTACGCCTGGATAGCTGCAACTTTCCCAGAAAAGTTTGCAGGGTTTTTTAATCCAGGGCTCTTCTGTGTCCCAGAACACAGACTGTACAGTAACTCAGCCTGGATGCTGTTCCTCTGCAGCATTTATACAACAGGACAGGGTCACTATTGAAACAGCAAGGACATTTACTGCCAGGTCTGTGACAGACCTGCAGAAACATCACAGCAGAGCTCTGGAGAGCCACAACACCAGGAGGAGCAGAGTAGAGAATCTGTACAGTTTGGGGTATGACTGTTTCAGGGTATTTTAGTTTGTTAGATTGTTTGTGTATTTGATGCTTGTTTTTTTAACGAAACATGCATCTTTCCTACTCAACAAGGAAAAATTCTACATTTCCCTGATGTATTTTCATTTGAAGGGATCCTGAAATAATTTTGGCATAACTGTACCCAAATCTAAAGAGGGAACTCATATAACTGAGATCTAAAATGAGTTGGAAGAACACCAAACTAGGTGGTATTTTCTGTTAACTAAAATGTACTTTGAGAAGCTTGTATAATCACTAAAAATACATAAACCCTGAAGCACCTCCTTCAAGATGCGAGGGAATTATTGCCAATAAACTATCAATCTCTAACCTGTCAGCGCAGTGAAAGATAATATTTTCAGCATTTTATACCTCCTGCATACTTTTTAATAGAAATCAAGATCCAATTTGGATTGTAGAAAAATACAAATGTCTTAATCAGGAATCAAGATATGTTGCACGGTGAAAGTTGTTCAGTGAAATATTCCAGTTATTTATGCTTCTGAATCTTTGAGACTGAGAATAAATTGGCCGGGAAGAAGCCTTTCACCTCGAGTTGAACCCTGGCTCGCTAAAAACCCAACATCCTGGCTAGCCACAAAAGGATGAGATGCATTTTTGTCCTTAATTGCTTATGGCCTGGAGGGCCCATGCTTTTTGCCAGGGGCACAGCAAGTCTAAAGAAGCCTGTCATTCCCCAGGTAATTCTCACCTGTGTTGGGGGGGGGGCAGCCCGACCTGAAATGTATTCCCGGCGTTGATTTATGTGTCACCCGCGAAAACAAAAATAAAAGGACAACAGAACGAAACGGGGAGTATCTCTGCACTTTCACATGATACCGTGTTCAGCTCGGGGCTTGGCCTGACGAGAACGCAGAAACTCAAGGCTGAATGGATGGTTTCTGACAATGAAGGAGGAAACCCTAGGTTTCCCTTCTGACCTGGGAAAAAATGTACGCGCTGTCATAAAAGAAAAAGTTCAGCACAAATGTCCTTTTAAATTTAGTGTAAACATATAACTACAGGATGTATGACTTACCGAATGGCCTGAAGGGTTTTTGCCACAATTGTTCTGATTAAACTAACATGCCTTAACTGTGACAGGCAGATATAAGTGAATATGTTAACAGGAACCTGCATTATAAGGGCACGGGTTCACAGTCTAAATAAGGAAACCTCAATCGTCTGTGTCACTCAGAGAATGAAAAGCGAATATTGCAGAGGTGTCAGGCAGCGCGACTCGGATGTCATCGTGTTGGCGGTGCGGGCATTTTGGTTCCATACGGTATGTGGATATGAATGGGGCTAAAGTCCTCTAACTGTAAATAGATTGGGTTTTTTTCATTTTGTAAGCGATTCAGCAACACAACTGCACTGTGAATCATAAACTCTTAACGCCACCGAGTTCTCATTTTGGGGGATTTTCTGTGTGTGTTTTTTTTGTTATGGTCACTTGTTTCCCACAAGCATTGTTCAGAAGAGCCAAGTGCTTAGACAGGAAAGAGACCACAGAGAGAGTAGACAGGGTTGCGTTCTGTTTAGTTTCTTTAGGAACACATTTTCACACTTCCTGTGCATCTTGCTTTACTTTAAATTTAAGGCATGCGTAAATCTCAGTGAAGTCTAGTGGAGACTATAATCAGCTCAATAGAGATTACATGTACTGAAAATGTATTGTACACAAGTAGTAAAAATCTCATTTTAAACAAAAGACAGAATGACACATAATAGATGAATGGGTGATGTACAATGCTATAATACACGCAGGCTGAATGAGCAGCGGGTAAGACAGGAGGTTAAGAGCTGCAAATATTCACGGAGCCATCGGAGACGCCAGACGCATTGTGCCGGGACACTGGAGATAAAAACCCCGCTCTGCTTGCGTCCGGCGCCCGTAGCATGCAGTTTCTGTTCGTGTGATACGACGCCATCCATTCAGGAGAAGAATGACCTCTGACCCCGTCGCCCAGGGGGGGAGGAGCCTGCGGGGAGAGCGTTGATGTTGATTGATGGATGGGGGCGGTCGGCGATTGGTCGATCGGGGCCGGTGGAGGGCGGGGGATGCAGGAGGTATGCAGGGAATGTGTTGCAGCGACTCCCCCGCCCAGCACCCTCGCTGACAGGGTGAAAAATGGCATCGCATTAATGAGCAGCAATTAAAAAACGGCTTCCCGTGAGGACTGAGGAGAGGGGTGCTCCTACCTTCATGGAGATGACGATTCCGATACATTATTTACCAGCGAACAGGCGTCTAAAACTGCAACAGGCCGTGACATAGCCACTCCCTGATCCAGAAGTTCTGATACGCTTTGTTCTAAAACTCAAAGAAGCCAATTTCATAAGGGTTTTTTATTTTATTTTTTATTTTATTGTGTTTTTGTTTGTGGTTATTCCGCTCTTTGTTCTTTCCGTCGCTGACAATCTGAGTGCTGTGTGAAATATGAAATGAAACAGCAGTTGTCCCAGCCACACAGACAGGACAGCGTTCAAACAACAGAGTGTGAGGTCAGGAGGACCAGCAGATCTCTTTTTCCTGCACATTTCTTCATTCTGGGACTGAAAATATCCATCCAGACTGGATCTCTAAACTCCCAAAAGTATCAGTTTGGTTTTGCTCATTCCATAGACCGTATATAAACAAACAAATAGCCTAGGATCATAGTCTAGCATTATGCTCATAATGCCCAGCCACCCCTGTCCTCTTTTTAATCCAACATATGGTCAGTGTAGTAAAGTACTGCAGATAACTGAACAAGGTTGCGTCTGTGGAGCTTTGAGCGATGCCTCTCCTTTCTGATGTGCAGTAGATCAGGCTGGGCATGCGATAGAGCTGCGATTTCCTCAGAGCAGGGATAGAGGGATGCAACAGGATGGAAAAAAACAAACCCAAAATGGAGGCGGGAAGGTGAGCCACCCTGTAAACACCTGAGGGCGGAATCCTGAGACAAAAACCTGGCTGTGGCAGATTTATAGAGCACTCGCCTTTCCCGCGGCTGCCAGCCATTTTAGATTCCCTTTAAATGCAGATATTTTATTATACTTATAAAGCCATTTAGAGGGATACACTGCCTAGGGTCAATTTTCCATAAAAGCGATGAGACGCAGGGTGAAATTGTGTCGACGGTCACCTATCCCAGGACTAGACACATAAAGATCCCTTATTAAATAAACGCTCCCGACTCCAGTCGAACTCCATTTTATGTCCTCTCACTTTTAGAACTCGTCTTTTACAATGTCCACTGTATCAGCAATTTCGCTAATAGGGAACAGGCGGCCAAAGAAAACGCTATTGATTTCTGTACCCTTTTCGCTAACAAGGACCGCATATTTCAGATGGGCGAAGCTGATTAAGTTTAAGGCATTGTCTATCTGCGGACAGGACAGACGGATGGAGCGCAGAACACTGCCTCCCTCGTTGGGGTAGGGACGGGAGTGTGATATATGACGGCGAGCGCTCCTCCCCGATCCTGACATCGTCCAGATGAATGGGATGAGCAGGACGGTATGTTAACACCGCTGTCCTGTCTTTTATTTTGCTGGAGGAAACCCGGCCCACTGTTGCTATGGCATTCTGGCACCTGGCATTAGGCCCTCGAGCCAATGCCGATTTGCTATCCCATGAATACTTTTTAAAGATGCAAGTTGTTCCAATATTATCATGCCATTAATGATAATATTCAATATTAGCATGCTGTAACACTAACGTTAATCGTGTCAAAAAAGGTTGATTCCCTCTTCCTCTTCCTCTTTGTAGATTGCAACTGAAGATCATACAGGTAGCTACCAAGGGCCCTTGTGCATTAAGGAGTCTGAGTAAAAGCCGGGCCCATACTACAGTAGATGGAAACCGGCCACTTGACAATAAAGTTGCCAGTTTGAATCCCAGCTGAGGCAACACACAGCTCTGAGCAGTATTGTTCCTGTGAATTATATCCGTTACGTATCCAGCCAAAGGTCAACCTCAACACTGAGCCAGTATAAAATAATAATGACAATAATAAAAATCTCAGCTAGGAGAAATAGGTGTTGCATTTGTGAGACCTGAACAGCCAATTTCCTTTTGGACTCTCCCTCACAAGAAACAAAAGTGGTCATTACAGCCTGCAGTGTGACATCAGTGTTCGCTGCTGAGGGCAGAGGTCAAAGGTCAAACACCTTCATTTAGAGTAGGCATCTCCAGTAAGTCATAAATGTGTCGGTTTAAAAGTGCCAAACTGTTTAACGATGCCAAATTCTAGATGTTTCCGTGTGACTAAAATCGGCTTAGTGCATAACATTGTGTGTGATTTTTTCATTTCCTACCATAGATTTTCTGTTAATGCCATTATCTGCCCATCAAAAAATGTTGGATGAGTTACAGAAAATCTTTTTAAGTGCTGCTTTTTTAAGTCGTACTTGCTTGCAGTCATTATTCATAGTCCTGCACATCGCATGCTGTGGCTCTTCACAGCCCCACATTTTTATTGATGATATACAGCACCAGCTTTTACCACTGATGACAAATGTCTGAAAGTTTTCTGCTGTAGTAAATGTAATTATCTTTAACTCCGCAAAAGCTTTTATGCAGTTATGTGTCGCATCAACTGCTCATCTCTCCAACTAAAAACATAGCATAACTTTCAGACAAAACGGATTATGGTACTGTAACTGGATTCGGTTCAGATAACATGGCGTTGTGACTGAAGCAATAACACTTTAATAATACCAATTTACTGTATGTGTGCTTCAGCACAGCCAATAAAGTGTGACATCATGCGTATACTGTACATAAATGAAGCAAATGGCATCATCATGACTATATGTAGAATGTAATGGTTTTACTATGCTGTTGCATACTATGGGCAGAGTAATATATTAATTCAACAGTCTCTGGATTAAAAAGTGTACACTTCAGACATAAACTGCCAAGCGCAGCCCACAGGCTAATTGGTATTAGCATTGCCCTCCTCAGTGTTTATATTTCAATATTTTCCATTTGGAAATCCTACAGAAGCAACCCTGTTATATAGCTTGAGCTGAACCCACCGGCGTCCATTTTCCGTTTGTGTATTTATCCATTCCACTTATTACAATGTTGGCACATAAAAACTGCGTAACGACTTCGTCTTATGAGAAAAGCAAACCCAAGAGGTCTCCGAGGAGCCCCTGGGCTTTTTAGGGTGAAAATAAGGGCAGAATTTTCACAAAGCTAAAAATATGGGTTTGGCTTGTGCAATATAAAGAATGATTAATGGCAGCTAATAATCGAAAAAAAAATCTATATTGGCAATAGAACGCAAAATCATTTTCACACAAGTGAACGTGTGAAGGAAAATAATAGCATGGTCACGGAAATGGCCGCGCATCCAAAAACGTGTTTTAGGGCTGATTTATGTCTTTACAGGGTAATTAAGCACGTACATCCTGGTGGGTTCGAGGTGAGTACACGTAATGCAAAATCTAATCCATATCCTGCTGGGTACACACTCAGCCTTTCCAAGAGATAATTACTTTACTTTTAATTATTTCTAGCATGGAAGTTAAAAGCTCTGTAGTTCTGGCGATATGAACAGTATCTGTTGCACTTTGTTGTGAACGTTATTCACATTTCGTCTTGCACAGTTCCTTTATTATTTTTGCATTGTTGTCTCCATTTTCTTGTGTGTTATGGTGGAGCCTGTTGTATACAGTACACTGGATATAGTTCATAAAAAATAAATATGTATTCTTCCAGACAAGACATAGCATTTACTTGACTGAAAAGTTTTAACTGTAGAAAATCAAATGCAGTATGTGTGTTCACCTTCTTGTTTTGGTTAGCTCTTCACATCTGTCCTCATAAATAAAAAATAAAATCTCATTTTTGTAAAATCTCATTCCATTCTAAGAGTTCAAATCTGTTGAAAATTCCAGTCAAGTGTTATCATTCGCCTGAGGAAGTAAGCATTTTTCACTAAAGGCTTTAATATATTTTGGTAAAGGAAGCATTCAGTGCATACAAAATTAATGTACTTTATTTATCTGCCTGTAGATGTGAATTAATAGTTTAACAGTGCAAACATTATTTGCGCCAATGCCCTAGGAAGGCCACAGTCTCCTTTTCAAATGGGAGCTTGGCAATAGTTTTCTGTAAAGAAAAGATATGTGCTAGTTTTCATTGCAGGTTGCTTATTGAGAGAAGGAAGGGATCTAACCAATGCGTAGGTGCTAATCTTGCCACATAAATTACTCAACTGTAGCATGAATGAGCTACAGCAATCAGACCCACATCTATGTAAGCAATGTTGTAAACTTAACAATCCCCATTCCCCTCATAATTATAAAAGGTAATATTCAATATACACTATGTTTTCTCCCTATTTTGATCCTCTCTTCCTTTCAAAATGACTTTAGGAAAGGTTGTCAGGGAGGAGGGCAGATGTTAGCCTTTAGTTTACAGAAATACAGGCTGTTCACATCGTCTGGGGTACCATCACTCACAGTTACTCACATGTATAAATGTAAGATACTGATTCAGCCATTCTGCACTTTTAAATGAAACGTGTTTCTCCGCATAGTATAATCTCCACAACAAACACAACCAGCATACAAACTGTCTTATAAACCCTGTAATTTTCCCATAAAGCAAGTTAATTACAGACAGTCAAGAAGCACTGCCAAAGTGTAAATTATCTATGATTAAAACAATAGGCAGGTGCTAAATCGATAGGCAGGTGCTGAACTTAAATCTACAGGTATCTAATCTATATTACCTGTAACTATATATATGGTAATGTACACTCAGTGAACACTTTATTAGGTATTTTTCTGCTGCTGTAGCCTATCCACTTAGAGGTTTGAAGCGTTGTGTTTTCAGAGATTTGCATTCCTGTCACCTTCCTGTCAGCTTTTTTCAGTCTGGTCATTCTCCTCTAACCTGTTTCATTAACGACACATTTTGCCCGCAGAACTGCAGCTCACTGGATGTTTTTTCGTTTTTTGCACTATTCTCTGCAAACTCAAGACTGTTTTGCATTGCTGGCTGATTAAATATTTGCATAAACAAGCTGGTGTACTGGTCTACCTAATAAAGTGATCACTGAGTGTATGTATAATGGATGAATATTCAATATACAGTACACTGCCCATGAAGCAATTATTACTCCTGGGGTTCACCTGAAACATAATAAGTGATAACTGGTAATGACTGACAGAATGATATGAAAAACAATTCAAAGCTCATGACCTTACCTTGCTCTCTCTCTCTCTCTCTCTCTCTCTCTCTCTCTCTCCCTATCTCTCTGTCTCTCTCTCTCTCTATGTCTCTCTCTCTCTCTCTCTCTCTCTCCCTATCTCTCTGTCTCTCTCTCTCTCTATGTCTCCCTCTCTCTCTCTCTCTCTCTCAGTACAGTACAGCCTGTCTCTCAGCTCTACGGGACTCTCTGTATTAATTATAAAAGTAGACCGGGCACAGTGGTGTTTGAATGAATAATGCATCTGCACACACAGGTATCCGTCCCTCTTAAAGTGCTATGACTCATTTGGGATTACAGTGTTAGCCTGCCACTGCTTAGTCTTGCCCATAAACAAAATAAAAATAAAAACATGAACATTACACATATTATTAGTGACACGTGTACATTTGATCGATTGGCAGATGCTCTCATCTAGTGTCAGTTACGTGTTGCTGAATCTGTTATACCTCACTGCTGTGCAATATTTTTCAGATCAAATATGCAAGTGAAAAATAAACCAATTAAATGTTTGAACATGTTCGCCTGTGTGTTGCTTAATTGTAATTTCACCGATATCGCTGGTTTAAGTTCCATCTAAAACCAGCCTAAACTGGTTAAGCTTGTTTAATCTATGTTTTTTGGACACTTCTAGTTGGTTTTAGCTGGTCAAGCTGTTCACCAGCGTACCTGCCTATAGTTAGTTAGTCTATCAGATTTATTCTACCAGTTTAACCAGCTTTGACCAGCTTTGAAAGCCACAGCTAAGATCAGGTTAGAAGCTGGCTTTAACAATGTGTTGCTTCTGTCCAGACCATATTCTTGATGATATACTTTTTGAATGATACACTTACTTGAACTCATGTTGCTTCTACATAAGTATAGCTCAAAGGACAGACATGGAGTTGATGTTCAGAAAAACATAATTGGGCTTCTATTGTCAATGAGTTAGGATCATATGTAAAACTATTTAGTGAATGGAGATTATATACTCAATAAGTCCACAGGTCTAATGCCCACTTCCCTCTATTTCCCCGTCATGCCACCTCAAGTGGCTTTTGAGTCGTGGCCATGGAAACACATTTTAGAGGCACTGCAGTATTTTCCAGCAGAGATTTTGGCAAAGAGGCGTTTGCGCTCTGCTGTTTTTCAGGATTCCCAGTGCGGACATAGACTTATTTGCTGCGTTTGTTTTGCCCCGTGATACTGGGGATTGGTGTTTACAGATTTTTCCCGGACTGAACCGAACGAATAAAAGCAGTAAAATGTCGATGGATGTTCTCCCCAGGCCTTATCTTTGAGTCAGCTTGGAGACACTACTGCAGTGTACTCACGTAAAACGGACAGAAAGAACGCGGCATTGCTTTGTGCTGACTGTGAAACTCAGACGCAGGTATTGGGTTTGACGGTCATTAGGGCAGGGTAAGGCTCCACATTGATCAGAAGTAGTTGTAATATGTGGTGAAATGAAATATTTTTTGGAAAGTGGAGCTTCAGAAAATACACACGCATCGATCTGCTTTTATTTCCATACTGGGAAAACTTAAATGGCGTGTGGACATTATTAATGTTAAAAGCATGTGGATATTATTAACCCAGAAAAGCCCTGACATACGAATATGAACAGGCATTATTTATCGTTTAATTTGAAAACTAGCAGCATTTATTTATTTATGTATTTATTTGACTGCTATTTATTATTTACAGCTCGATAAAATTGCAGTAATTCCCCCAGTGCTTTAATTAAAGTAGCTTTATATTGGCCACATTGGATAAATTTTGGCACTCCGCTAGAGCTACACCTTGTAAAGTAATTCATTTGGCTGCCTTGTTAGAGTAACTCAAATTTGCCTGCCTTATTATAATAACTGCAATTTGAGAAACTTGTTAATAACAGTAATTTCACTCTTTAGAGCAGCATTCATTTGGACACATTGTTACAAGTAACAGGAATTAGGCTCCTTGTTACATAGAAACTGTAATTTGGCTGCCTGGTTACACTGTCTCTGCTGTTGGATTACAGTAACTGTAATTTGGCTGGCTTGTTACAGTATCCCAGCTGTTGGATTGCAGTAACCGTAATTTGGCTGGCTTGTTACAGTATCTCAGTTGTTGGATTACAGTAACTGTAATTTGGCTGCCTTGTTACAGTATCTCGGTTGTTGGATTACAGCAACTGTAATTTGGCTGGCTTGTTACAGTATCTCAGCTGTTGGATTGCAGTAACCGTAATTTGGCTCACTTGTTACACTGTCTCGGCTGTTGGATTCCAGTCACTGTAATTTGGCTGGCTTGCTACAGTATCTCGGTTGTTGGATTATATTAACTGCAATTTGGCTGGCTTGTTACAGTATCTTGGCTGTTGGATTACAGTAACTGTAATTTGGCTGGCTTGTTACACTGTCTCGGCTGTTGGATTCCGGTAACTGTAATTTGGCTGGCTTGTTACACTGTCTTGGCTGTTGGATTACAGTAACTGTAATTTGGCTGGCTTGTTACAGCATCTCATCTGTTGGATCACAGTAACTTTCATTTTGGGTGTGTCTTTACAGTGTAACTTCTTCAGGCCCAACCTTTCGTTTTGGATGCCAATATATTCTTCCCCTTCGGTACCATCTGTCACCCACATACCTTCGCTTCTAAAACCTAGTAGGTTGTATCAACAATGCTGAACAGCAAGTTGAGGAATGTTATCACATCACAGTTCAGTACACAGTAAACTATTCATTCGGGTTTTAATTAAAACTCAAAAGAGTCCAGACTTGATAAAAGGCACTCAATTAATGTAAATTGTACACGAGTAGAGTTTATTTTCCACAGAGCATTTTGTTACAGTGTTATGTATTTGTTATGTACTTTCTACCACTTGTATGAGGCATGTTTACCAATACTACCTGGCACTGGCTAATGTTACTCTTGAAAAGATTAAATTTAATCAATTGTTCTATTCAATTCAGTTCATAAATTTAAAATGTAAAACTAGGTAGGAGGATTTCAGCCGATTAAATCTGTCCTGGTTCTGAATAAGGAATTATTTACTGCTCTCTAAATATTAAAAAGACATAATTAGAATGGGGTATTGTACCTCCTCCGTGGAGCTAGGGAAACACTATTAACCTACAGGGTCACATTTTGCAAATTAAATGTCAAATATCATATCAATTGGCAGGGAACCTGTTATGATCTTAGACATCTTCACTGCTTAAAATTCAGATTGACTCCAATAATAAATATTCAGGCTTTAACCTCACATCTCCCGGAATTGAAGCCAATTCACTCTCAGACAAAGCTATGCATAAATTAACACAATTTAATCAGCATGACTAGTACATGACTTGAAAACATGTAAACATTTTATGCATCCAATTTGTTTTTGTTTTTTCATTTAATTGGAAGAAAAACCCAATTAAATGAGAGATCCATGGTTATGAAACACGGGTATAATCCATGTCAGCATTGAAACGGTCCAGCCTGGCTTTAAATCGACAGATATCATGGGAAATACAGTGCTCCGTGCCAATTCAACACAAACAGTGTTTAGTCTAGTGCACAAGTGATACAAATTAAATCTACCAGAGAAAAATATGCTCTATCATAGTTGACTTAACAGTGACCATTTTGCTGTGCACCCTTGACCAAACACAACAACGTCCATTTCACAGACTACCAACAATCCATGAGTAGTTCTGGTTACCAAGCCGTCTTTCACTGAGGTTACTGAAACAGCCAATCAGAGCCTTCGATTCTTCCTTGAATACATTGGCTAAAATCAGTCCACTTCTCATTACTCATGCTGTCCATGTCTCCACCCTGGTCCTCACCCGTCCTCACTGGGCACGTGCAGCTGTGCTATCAGACACATTCAGAATGCTGCTGCGGGTCTTATCCATAATCACCCAAAGTACGCGCATATTTTACAGTTTTCGTGATTTTTTCTTCTTCTTTGGGCTTGTAAATGAATGTAATCTGTGTGCGTTCAGGATTTCTTGTTCGGCCGGGCGCTGTGCATCGTTAATTTGCGTTTAGTGTACTTTAGCTATCTCACAAATATACTCAGTGGTCTGGGAGATGCTGTTAGCTGGGTCTGGCACCGCTGCCCATATTACTGTAAATCAGGGGGGGCGAGCTTGTGTTCTCCCACACTGTAAGTGGCTGTGGATCACTAAATGAATGCAATGCCATGTATTGTAATGTAATGTCACACCTCTCCTCATCAGTCTCCATTGGCTTTCTGTTGTAGTCCACTGGTTATTGGCCTGAATAAAATACATCTATACATTTCTGGTCCTAACCTATGGAGCATAAATTATACATTATAATTACTGGCATTTTAGCTTTAAGCTCTTATTACTCTTATGACTTTTTCCATTTTCTTCATAGAGCTGGATATCTGGAGCAATTTAGGCTAATGACCTTGCTTAATTGTACAATTGCCTACCTGGGAATCAATCCCACAGATTTCAGGTTGAACATCCCGGTTCCTCACCCATTATACTACTTAACATAACAAGACAAGAACAGGCTATTCAGGCCAGCAGTGCTCACTTTTCCTACCACTTAAGGGTACCTACTGCTTAGTTTGCCCAGTAGCTAAATAGTATCTAGCACCTTATCTAGCCTGGTCTTGAAACCCCCCACTGATTCTGCCTCCACTACATGTCCTGGCAAGCTATTCCACGCAGTGACCATACTCTGTGTGAAAAATACTTCCCAATATCTATACCTTTGCTAATTTCCATTTAAGCCCCCTTGTTCTGCCCCTACAATGCTGCCCTTTTGTGTTCTCTCTTACCTGCTATCTATTATCAACCCTTAGACTCCCACCAGACCACTCCAAAAAGGCACCTTCCTCTCATTCACATCCCTACTCATCTCTGCCCCCTAGTGGTTGAATGAGCTCACCACTATATTCAGGACTGTACTCACTGTGTCTCTCCTGCTGAAGACTGGGGTCCCTGATGTGAAATAACCCTAATTATACAACATTTAACACCATGGCCCTCAAATTCCTAATGCAACGTAGAGCAATGTATCAGGAATCGCCCTCTTGCACCGAGTGTGGAGCTTAAAGTTATGCTGCAGATTGATGAAATAGCTACTACGATTAATGTGACACTGATAACTTATCATATTGCCCCTGTTCCTTCACTAACCTATCTTTATACACTCTCTAACACACTTCTCTTAAATCGTTCTGGTCTCTGGTTAGGGCATCTGCCAAATCCCTAGATGTAATGTAAACGTTTTGCGAATGTTTTTACTACATAGCGGATCTGAAAAAATGAAAACAAGGACTTCCACTGACACGATCCTTCGCCTCACAGCTATGAACCCTCTAAAGAAAAACACCTGCCGATGGCGAAGATAAGGCGGTCGGAAATTCTTCAGAGCCGAGTCTCGTGTTACCTTCTGCGGGATAACAAACCGTGGAAGAGAAGAGAAAACACACACTCGGACATGCTGAGCACTTAAGAGGCTTCTGTTAACAAGACAACAGCAGGAACAAGTGGGATATGAATACATTTCAGTGCTTCTACAAGTGATTTCACAATTACAATTTGATATGAAATCTGTTAACATGGAGGTCACAGTGATACATCACCCACGTCTGCCTGGGGCCCGAGGAGGATGATTAATAAACAGACCACGCAAGACCGTCTTATTCGTTAACGCCACACCGCTTCGTCAGCTTAATTAAGCAAATTAAACTGTAGAGGCTGTTGGTTGAAAGATGAGGCAGAAAGAAAGAAGAAAACCAGTTCAGCATGATTATTTTCTCATTCCCACTGCCCGGGATTGTACAATAACAACCTCTATTGTATTCCGTAACTCGGTCTCTCTGTTTGCTGAAAGTAATCCCACAGGTCTGTGGAGGAGAAGAATGAAGTTATGAATAAAACAAGGAAGTGTTATTGAGGTTTTTTTTTCTTCTTTCTTTTCTGTGGAGACTTCGGTTCTCCCACCTGAGGGAGGGTCAAGACCTCGCAGAAAGGTTTATGTCAAAACGGCCTTTTGTCAGAAGTTCCAACCCGACTCATCAATCAGTGTAACGGAAATTGTAAGATAAACTTTGACAAACATCTACTCTGAAAGAACAACTGAAGGAATGTGGGTTTTTAAACTTTTCCATTTAGTAATTGAATCTGTCAATTTGAAGAATGATGGGATGTATTTTAGAAATGGTGTTTTTACCCTCCTGAATTTCCATGTTTTATTTACTGAGATTGTATTTTATCCTTTTAATATTAATGCTTTGCCTTGGGTTTAAATTGTGTTCAGATAGAAATAAACAGATTGCTATTTTTAAACTTTAGACACAAAACACACATGGAAAATGGATTCCAAATAAATATATCCTAAAGCGAAAATATGGTCCTTTCAGTAATCCTTTTGTACCTTTTTTAAATGATTATGCATTTTGATGTCCCACCGTATTCATGCCTAGATGATTTATTTCCAAAGTAGACCTGATCCTGCTCCAGGGCAGCAAGCACAGATATTGTTCTTTATATACGGACAGAAAGTTCAAAACTAAAAAGATTTCTGCGGAAATCTACACATGATTTAAATGGCATGCATAATTATTGAATAATTCACTCTCGTTTCACTCTTCGTAGGCATTTTACAAATTTAAGAAGAAGACAAAGTCCAACCCCTCCCACACCATTTTCTACATATCAGTAAAAATGGACCATTTCATCAAAATGTCTTGGAATGTTGCAAGCTTATATATGTGTAGGTATATGAACAGACAACTACTACTGGCTTTAATACTGAAGACTCAACATGACTTCTGCTCTTTACTTTAACCTTTACGTGTGCACTTTTTGTCAGTCGGCCTCGATAAGAACAACATGCAGAGGCTGTTATTCGCCGTTTCAGAGCGATGTCTGCGATTGTCAAATGTACAGCGATCGCCTCCAGCCTCAGCTCCTCTGCGGAGATCAGAGGCCTGACCGGGGATAGCCACGGGCGCAGAGATCCAGGGAAAACCTTCCACATGCACAGCTGGCAGTTACGGTCGTCACGTATGGCCACCGATAGCGCAGTAGGTGCTTTGAGAAGTGGCCCAGTAGTTTGGGCTATCATGGCCATGCATAGATGCAAAGCTATGGTCCTTTTGGTTGCCATTTGCCCAACAGAATGGCTGTTGGGCAAACAGAAATGCCGAAAAGTTGATTGATAGAAGAGTTTCAAGCAGTCTTTCCATCTGAGAAGTCAACCTGCACATTTCTACACAAATAGCTCCCCACCGCCAAGTTTCACTTCGTGGTGAGCAGGAATGTGTTCAGCAATATGAATTTGAGCAGGGAACCAAGATGATTCTGATCATTTCCATGGTCAATCGGGAATTCTGCCATACCCTGTAGGACACACCAGGATTGAAGTTTGTTTATGATTCACTTACAGAAACTTTTCACTACTTATATTTGACAAGATGAAGTTTGTTTCATAAGTTTTGCCACAACTTCCCTTCTAGGCTGGTACTGAATTTGTGCTTGATAGCAATGCGTAGTCATAACAATGAAATTTTACACAAGTGCATTTCTTGTAGTCACATACAGTAGCTTCCCATTCTTAACAATATTGAAACCATATTCCTCAGAGACTTCTCATGGTCCTCAGAAACAGGAAAAAATCATAGTAACTGAAGTGAAACTACAGTGAAGATCTGCAAAATTATATGAACATAATGAAGAGTTTTTTTGGGTCAGGCAATGATCTATTGAGCTATTCCCAAAAAGGGCAGAAATGAGCTTTGATGATGGATGAACTGTCGAAATGAGGGCTCTAAGGAATATAATAACAACGGAAAACGATTTCAGAAAGTCCATATGAAGGTCAAGAGGCCGATTTGAGTCAGCAAGGTCTAGAAGCCAGATTCCATTTTAAAAAGCCCCTTCTGTTGGGTAAACTGTGTGGAAAGTGTCTGAGCAGACACAAAGTTCAGCATTGAACCACTATACTGTAAATCAGTCTCATCTTGAACCAGTATACTGTAAATCAACCACCATTGAACCACTATACTGTAAATTAAACCACCACTGAACCACTATACTGTAAATCAACCTCATCTTGAACCACTGCACTGTAAATCAACCTCATCTTGAACTGCTATACTATAAATTAAACCACCACTGAACCATTATACTGTAAATCAACCTTATCCTGAACCACTATACTGCAAATCAACCACCATTGAACCACTATACAGTAAATCAACCACTATCGAACCACTATACTGTAAATCAAACTCATCTTGGCGTGTTATAAACACTTACCACTTTTCAGATCCCTGGGAGCCATTTTCTAATAGATCTTTCTAGAAAACGTAACTAAGTTTCAAGAGTAGGATGAAGATTTAATTTATATTATTTTATTTTTATTGCACTGTTATGTTAGTTCTTGTTTTATTTTTATTTTACTTAGGATGTGACAATGTGATTGGATGTCATTTGTTATTGTCTGTCTTGTCTATTATAACTGGGACCATGTTAGAAAGTGTTCAGACTGGGGGTGTCTCAGTGGCGCAGCCTGTAGAGCACTGACCGCATGCTCATTGCGAGCCGTGACATCAGCGGTTCGAATCTGACCGTCCGGCATTTGTCCCATGTCTTCCCCTCTCTCTCGCTCCCGTTCTTCCTGTCTCTCTATACTATATATACTGTCCAATAAAGCTGAAAAAGGCCTAAAAAATATCTATCGCACTTTACTCTTCTTTATCCATAAATAAAAATCAATCATCAATCAATCAAGTTCAGCTCTTTAAGAGCTATCAGTGACTCTCCAGTTCAAACTAATTGTTTGAAACAAATATATTGAACATATCTTTTTGATTGGTCCAAACATTGATTGACAGCTCCAGCCAAGGGCTTCCTGCATTGAGGAAGGTGAATGCATCAAATGTTATCGAAAGCTTATGAATAAATGATGTATGTTACAGTTTTTTACAATCGTTTTCACACTTGTCTCAATACTATGTCCACTTTTTCAAAACTCTTCACACAGTGTGCTTCTGAAACACACACCTGAGCACATCAGTTAACCTTTGGTGCAAAAGGCACTTCAACCACCAAAACACTTAATATTTCACCCAAAAGTGACTATTGCTGCCATAACTATAGCGCATGCTTTCTCCCATAAGACTACTTTGTCACTCAATGTACAATGAACTACAAAACACAAACAACTTGGAGCATTGCAAAATACTTATATTATGTGTTTCCCTTTCCTCTATTTTTGCATCCACAAATATTTCAAGCCAAGTAGCTAAAGAAACTTTTGATCTGTTGGTTTGCCTCTCACAATAGATGTCATGACTAAGTGTGGTAAATTTACAGTAAACTGTAAATGAATGAATGTTTTACTATATTGGAATCCCAGAATCCCACATTTTTACTATGTAACATAAAAGAATATATGATAAAGGAACAAATCACAAAAGCAACAGTATTCTTCAAAGGGTTTACAGTATTTTGACATTTGTTCTCACAGTGCAATATACTGTAATTCAGAAAAGAAAAATACAATACAATCAATTACTCAAAGTACATTACAATCAATAACAAATACATACCAAAAAGCAATATTTTCACTATATACAGTAATTTGCACATATATTGTCTGCCTATCACTATCAGAAGTCTACTGTTGGCCTGGCCCATCCATCCTGTCCTCTGCATTTGGCTATAGATTTTCATCAACATCACTCCAAATGTTATCTCTTGCTATACACCGAGGAAAACATCTCTTTGCGTGCCTTTTCCAGCCCTGGATGTGTTCCACTGTTATGTCCATACACCCAGCAGCCATTGCATCTAGAAGTGACATCTGTTCATGTGGGTGGTGGTCCTAAACCTTCACATATACCTTCATAAACTTCATATTGTTCCTTGTCTCAATACCATGTCCAACCTTCACATATACCTTCATAAACTTCATATTGGTATCTGAGCTCCTTGACACCCTCAGAGTTCCTGTCAAAGGGGACAGTGTACAACTGTTTCATCCTGAATGGTTGTAGTGTCAATGTTTGGAAATATGTTGTTGTCTGCGATTATGTTGTTGCATATTTCTCTTAGCCTGATGCTGTTATTGACAATGACCATCCCAACTATTGTATCCTCCTGTTGAGGCGTAAACATTCTTCCCCTTCCCCCCTGTGTGACTGTGTGAGGTAACCGCTGGGTCCTGTAGTGAGTCAAAGACAAATGTGCACTGATACATCTGCTTTTTCTGGAGACTTCTGAAATCACAATACTGCTGTAATATACACATCAATTGAACTTGGTTTGGTCGATGCTCTTCCACGACGTCTTCTTTGTCTGCCTCTGGCTGCATCCATTTTCCCCACCAAGGCTAAAGAATGCAAATGCCAATCCAAAGGTGGCCCCTTTTGTATATGTGGTAACAGGGCACAAACAACAAACACCTTGGTAGGTTGTTCACTGAAATGACAGCCAGATGTTTCAACAGTACATATACAGCAGTAATAGTGGAAAAATCTCTTCAGTGACAACTACATCTATATTTTCCCTATATACATGCACATTTCAATGCAAGTATGATCACTTTTGTATAGATGGTAACAATGCTGCAAACAAAAAAATTTAATAAACTGAATAAACTTTCTGCTCAAATCAGAATGATCTGTCTTATGTATTTCAAGTATATAGTTTCATTTTTCAGAATTTTTCAGAATTTTATTGGGTTTTGAACTGAAAGTTAACTGTTTTGAACAGAGTATCTAAATGTCTGCAAAAGTTGCTGTATTTGTACAAACATTTGCTGGTAGTGAACACTGACTGAGAGAGGTATTTATGAATTTTGGAAGAAGTGGTGATTGAATGCCTTTAGTATGAAAACAATGCAAAAATATCCACAGTTTAGTTCACATAGTCTAATGATATGTTGAATGTGTTAAGTGTTTTGAAAAAGTGGACATGGTATTGAGACAAGTGTGAAAACGATTGTAAAAAACTGTAAATTCAACATGCATTTTTTACATTATGATGCGCAATAATTCCACTGATATTCTGAAAAGCCAGTTGTGCAACAAACAAAAATGGCAAGAGTGCAAGTAAGCTGGTTATCATTTGGCTGTTTTAATTAATCTTAATAAATGTTCTAAACTTCTTCACAGCATAATCTCTCCATAATCTCATAATCTTTCCATTGTTGCATATACCATAATTCAATCAAACAAAATGGAACCTTCAATTTGGAACAGCTCAACAGAAACTGTTACAAGTGAACTTATTTTACTGTTGAATGCCTGTCTAATTCTTCCATCAATACTCAGACATACAGCAAAACCCATAAATTCATTATCAAGTACAGAATCAGTCTTTAAAGAAGCAGGGTTCAGAAAGCCCTGGGCGAGATATCTAGCGGTTGTAATCAGAGATCGGACACAAAGACAGGGCACGCTGTTAAACGACAGCCCTTTGGCACGCCTGCCAAAAAAAAGTAAAGAAAACAGCCTTTCAGTAATGAAGATCCATCATACAATCTGCAGAGGGCTGACGGCTGTCTATTGTGCTGTCTGAATGGACGTCTCCGCTGGTGGCTGCGTGGATGAATAGCAGCTGGGCTGCAGCTTCACCCCCGGTGCTAATGGCCGTGCAATCTGCTACACCTCCAAACCGTATTCAATTAAACACAAGTAGGGGCAGCTACAGTTAAATAGCGGTGTCCAAACTGTTCTGTCAGCGATGGAAAAAGTAAAACATTACACACATGACACGTCGTAAGTGTAAACAGCCCTTCATGCCTGTGCGCTGTTCGTAAGGCTGTTTCCCTTGCCCGCATTGGACCCGGCGGTGTTGTACAGTCCCGTTTACAATGCATTGTGAAGACAAGCCCCCTTCATAAATCATTCTGGACGTGATGCAATTGGTGTGGTTAATACCTTCACTCAGACGGGACTGCTGAGAATCCCAGCAGGCAGGGCGAAGACTCTAATGTGGGGAGGGTTTGAGGCCCCCCCCCCTCCTCCGAATGAAGCCGTTCCCCTCTACCCAAACGTTACATATTTATATGCCAGGCAGATGCCATCGCTCTGGGTACAGCAATTCATATACAGTAGCCGTGCAGTTCTTTCTCCAGCTGGGTTTTCGTTGAGCTCTGGTGGAGCCAT